>NW_015386470.1:1286430-1330805 GCF_001527695.2 Protobothrops mucrosquamatus
CCCCCCCCCCCCCCCCCCCCGCTTTTCTGCTTTTTTCCCTTTGCAGTGGATATTTTGGTGAACCTGAAAACTTTTCAATGTACAACAACAACCGAGTGAAAAGAAGACCATCCCCCTATGAAGTGGAGCTCTCTGATGGTGAGCTGATTTTCGCCCCCCCACAGCACTCCCCCCCAGGTGCTACCTTGTGGGTGCTTCCTTGCAGCTAAAGGCTAGCAATTGCTGTTTCACTCCTTGTATTGCTGGGTGGTGGCGGTGGGGGAGGGGGTTTTGGGGTCTCTGGAGGCATGAAATTCTTGCGTGGTGCAATTTATAACCTACAATTTGGACCCCCAACAAAAGGTTGCAATATTGTGTGCTTTGGTTTGGATATCTAGCCATTTATGCCCTCTTCGTAGATAACCAGAAGCCAGAATCCCATGGTTAGTTAGCAGTTATTTTGTTTTAAATTTTGAATGGATGGATGGATAGATGGATGGATGGATGGATGGAGGTAGATAGATAGATTAGGTAGATAGATAGATAGATAGATAGATAGATAGATAGATAGATAGATAGATAGATAGATAGATAGATAGATAGATAGATAGATATGGGTAGGTAGGTAGATAGGATGGATAGATAGATAGATAGATAGATAGATAGATAGATAGATAGATAATGTCCCCACACCTGCCTATATTTTTTTGTGCTTGGCATGTTTACCTATTACCCCTATGCTAGGAGGTAGAAATAATAAATAGTGGTAGCAGCAAGAATAATGAGACCTTTCAGGTTAAACACAGCCTGTTTAAATCAAAAGGAGAAGAATATTTATTCCTTTGTGGCTTTATGGCTGTTTCAGAGCTGTTCTTGCAATCTGTAACAATTGTGAACTAAGATCACCATTCTATTTTATTTTTTTAAATGTATCTGTTAATGTTGAAGGAAGGGCAGTGCTTGGAAGCTGCAGGTTGCAATTGAAATATTTCCTTATTTTCTTCAAATGTGTTGCTTACCGTAATTGGGATGGATTCTCTCTCCTGTATCCATACCTCATTGGCCTGCTGTGGTAGGGGAATGGGTTGCAATAAAGAACCAGGTTTTGTGTTTGCATTTTGGAAATTCCAGAGCAGAGAAAGCCCAGACAATCGAAAGGTAGATGAGTTAATGGTTTGGAATTGCAGATGGGAAGGAAATAAAAGGGAAATGGCACAGCCTCCTTTCTCGGTTCAAATGTGAGAAGGAATCTGATTGCACCTTTTGAAATGACCACATTCAATTAAAAAGCATAAAAGCTGCAACTCACTTCAACAGATGCATGTAGTGGCTAAATGATCTCATCCCAATTTAAACTCATTGTGCATGAATTTTGCCATCTCACACATTTGATGAAACGAGTTGTAGCTTATACGGTACTTTGTCTGAAAATATGCTAACAAATTCCTTCTGATTTTTACATTGCCTTAGACTTGTACTTGTTCTCTGTGTGTACAACCACATTTGTTCCATAACAAATAAAGGTAGAAATTGGGGAAGTGTAGCATCTGTTTTAAACTCTCTCTGCAACTCCCAAACAATGTATGTATTTAGCCTCTCTTAGAGTTTGTTTATTAATTCTGGAACTTACTGAAATGTAAACACAAAAAGGTCAACAGAGGGAAAATGGTATGATAAATGCATGTTATATTATACGTTACCTTGTAGAATGGCTTCCAGAAATTCAAAAGCAGAGCAAAAAATGAAATGGGGGTCAATGCAAGTGAAGATTTAGTTTGAAGGCATTTTAGATTATAGACATTTTAGGCTGCTTTTATCTAAGTTGTTGCCTTCAAATCTTTATTTTGGGAATAGTTTAGGAACTGAAATAAATGCACATGACATCCACATAATGTCACAAATTTCATGATGCTGTCCTAGGACTTTTTAAAATATGATCATCCAAGAAAATAGATGGATGGCTCAGGAATTCTGAGAGTTGACGTCCATGAGTCATAAAAGAGCCAAGGTTGCCTACCCGTCCTAAACCATTGGATGCCCAGGTGATAACAAGGAGGAAAGACAGTCAGACAGATAAACTTTATCTCCCCTCCCCTCCATTCTTGGCAGGATTGTTTTGCCATTGTCTTCCACTAGGGGGCTTCTTCCACACACCCTCACTTCAAGCCTATTTTAGAAGGATTTATCAATCAGCTGCACCCTTGCCACACAAACTATGTATGGTGTGTCATGATATTACATGCACGTATGAAAGAGCTTGGGTTGTGATGGTACAATACTGTTTGTGTACTTTTGATGAAAGTATTGATCTAGCAAATGTGATATCTCTCTCTCTATATCTATATATCTATATACCTATATACCTATATACCTATATACCTATATATCTGTATCTATATCTATATCTGATAGAGATAGATAATCTATCTATCTGTCTGTCCGTCCATCCATCCATCCATCCATCCATCCATCCATCCATCCATCCATCCATCCATCCATCCATCCATCTATCTATCTATCTATCTATCTATCTATCTATCTATCTATCTATCTATCTATCTATCTATCTATCTATCTATCAAACTAGTTGTTTGTATTCATCTTAGTTATATACTGGGTTGATATGAATGTTTGATGCTCTGAATCAGTTTGGACTGATTCACAGGATCAGATCAATGGACCCATTGGTTCAAATCGAACCATGGGTGCCTGGAAGGGTTCAGAAAAGTAAAGAAGGCAGATGCAAATGAAACTCCACCCTCCCCACCCCCGCTTTATGATACATATAAAAAGGGGAAGGTCTTCAATCACATGTGTGGTTGCTAGCTTTGGTCTTTTGATCCTCCTCTCTATGGACACCCTTGGACTGAACACATTTGAATCAAATCAGACCGATGTGGACATCTTCCATGCAGGGACATATACATTTAATGATGTAAATTAGTCTCAATTGAGTCTAATTGGATTTATCTAAGAGATTTGGTCTGAACTGATTCAGTGTTCATGTTTACATAACCCTGTGGTTAATATCAGTCTACAAAGTCTCAGCAACTCAGATTCTGTATAAGTTAGGTCTCTGCAATTAAGATCTACGCTAATAATCTGGAATATATTCTGGACTGACAATGTCTCTGTACAGGCAGTCCTCAATTTATGACAGTTTGTTTAGTGACCTGTTCAAGGTTACAACGGCCCTGGAAAAAGTGACTTATGACCAGTTTTCACACTTATGACTCTTTTAGCATCCCCATGGTCATGTGACCAAAATTCAGACACTTGGCAACTGATTCATATTTATGACCGTTGCACTGTCCCGGAATCACGTGATCCCCTTTTGCGACCTTCTGACAAGCAAAGTCCGTAAAGTTGAGGACTACCTGTATTTGTGGTCTCAGTAAATCAGTGGCTTCAAGGGATGTAAGACAGGCTCTGGAAGGCTAAAAGGAAGAGTGGAGAACGTTTGAGGCGTTGAGCTTGATGAGTTGGAAATTGTACAGGTCTGGAGTAAGCAAAGCCAAAATAAGGATGAGGCTTCATGAAGGTGGAGCAAAATCAGCTCTAGCAACTGTTATGAACCAGCCCCGACTGTCATGTATCGCTCATTTGTTCAAGGGCTGCTAAGAAGAGATTCAATTATTATGACGAGGCTGACTTAGTTATCCCAGAGCAGCCGTGCTGAACCTAGTGCTCTTCTGATAGTGTGAATTCAACTCTCCCAGTTCTTGGCAAAAAAAATTGCCCTAGGATAATTAATTGGCTCAATGCCAAACAATGGTCAGGAAACCTTTTCCCAGTATAAGATTATTTAAGAAGATGGGCAGGAATTTCAATACATTTTAAAGCAGCACAAATGCCTAATTTATTTGCTCATGATTGTACCATTTTTCCGTATCTAATAGCTGATGCTGAAGCTGCAGAGTTAAACTTGATTCAATTTAGTTCATTTTTTCCCCTAATGTTGTAGTATCAAAATCAGATTTCAGATTCTGATCATTTGATTTTGGCATGTATTGGCAATTTTTTCTTTTAACATATATGCATATTTCCTTCATATTTCCTTAGTATTCATTTATTAACTATTGATAGTTTAATAGTTTCACTTTTGGATAGCTCTATATCAGAGCCACAACATTTATTAATAAGCCCAGCACATAAATATATCATCATACTTTTTAGAAGCTCATTTAATAACTGAAATTTCAATGCTTATCTGAACTGGATTTTGCATGGATCATCCATTTAAAATAGCTAGGTTCAATGCTAAGCTACTGGATATGATAGTATAGCAGAAACAGCGTTTCATTGACAGCTTCTGCCATTTAATAACTGTTCATCATTTCCTATAGATTTGCCTTTTATACAGCATCGCCAACAGGAATAGGAGACTAATATTTATATTATTCTAAATAAGCTCAGGTCAGACAAGACTTGTCACCTGTAATCTCAGAAGTGAGGCGATGTGACAATAATTTTAAGAAACAGGAAAGCAGATTTTAATTGAATGCTAGAGTTATTTAACAGTGGGACCAGTTATTAGTAAATATGCTGAACTTTCCTTTGATGGATTAGGTTTAATAAAGACCGGACAGGCATCTCTTGGGGCTGAATTAAATTGGATTGCTTGATAGTGTGCTTGATAGTCTAAATGGCCTCTTCCAACTTTATTATTTTACCTTTCAGAAGGTACTTGAAATTACGTGGCCATGTTTTTTTTTTAAAAAATAGGGGAGACTTGTACTTTAAAACTCTTGAGGAAGGAGAGTTATAATTAATTGCTTGCTAAAATATGCCTTTTGGGGGGATTTTATAGTTTACCAGCACTAGCTTTTAAAAACCAGCATGTAAAAAAGCAAATGGGTCTTTTGGTGACAAAGCAAGAAACGTGTCATTCAGTGCATTGCTGAGCTTCATTTTCTCTCTGATGTGGATAGAGTTTTTGTGAAAGTGATTTTCCCAATTGTGTAGCCAGTAAAAAAAGAGTCATAAGTGAGAGAAATCTGAAATTAACTCAGTTAGAATAAAGACAACGCAAAGGTCATAGAGAGTGGATTTTGATAGATAGATAGATAGACAGACAGACAGACAGACAGACAGACTGACTGACTGACTGACTGACTGACTGACTGACTGACTGACTGACTGACTGACTGACTGACTGACGACTGACTGACTGACTGACTGACTGACTGACTGACTGACTCCTAAATGGATTTTTACATAATGTGTCCAAAGTAGGATAATGTTGAGCCTGGTGATTTCTGGCTCCAGGGACAACTCTGGGTTGATTTGTTGGATGATTCATTTGTTTGTTTCCTTGGCTGTCCATAGTATTCTCAATTCTCCAAAGGGAGTGGACTTGCAGGAGATTTACAGTAGCTTTAATAACTGTTTCATTTGCCTTCTAATATATTTCGCATTTGGCTGGAAACAGAGAAATTTCAGACTATTAGTGTCCACATTTTTCCTCTAGCTCCTCAAGCATCACGAAAACGCACTTTATTATTATTATTATTATTATTATTATTATTATTATTATTATTATTATTATTAATAATAATAATAATAATAATAATAATAATAATAATAATAATAATAACAACGTTGGAAGAGACCTTGGAGGTCATCAAGTCCAACCACCTGCTCAGACAAGAAACCCTACACCATTTCGGACAAATGGCTGCCCAGTCTCCTCCTCCTCCTCCTCCTCCTCCTCTTCCTCCTCCTCCTCCTCCTCCTCCTCCTCTTCTTCTTCTTCTTCTTATTATTATTATTATTATTATTAGTAGTAGTAGTAGTAGTAATAGTAGTAGTATTTTCTTTAAAAGCGGAGGGTTTTCTTTCAAACTGAGCATAGCGAACATTTATTTCAAATGGACATTTATTCCTGTCCTCAACTTCTCTCCAATTCCAACCTTTCTTGATTTCAGCAGTAGAATTTAAAAGGCAGGAGACTAATTCTATTGCTGTTGTAGTTAAAAAAAAAAAGTATAGAAATCCTTGCCCATCTATTGCTGATCATCACAACTCCTAGCAATAGTCCTAATCTATTTAGGACTGAAAATCATCTGAAAATTCCATTAATATTTTAATGTTGAGATTTAGAGATAAAAGCCTTATGGCCATTTCATCACTAGTAACTTGCTAGCAACTTTCTTGCTTGAAATGAAATAAGGACTATCCTCATTACTGCTATACTGGAACAGCTATGGCTGATGTTGCTAGAAGATAGAATGTACTAAAATTTTATAGCATATATAAATTAATAGTAAGGAAATGGCCACAGAATTGCAAATATGGTCATTCATACCTTTAAGGCCCATATCCCCTGTGAGTTCCTTTTGCTTCTGATTGGAAACAGAATTAGAAACACAAGTGCTAGTATTTACTTTCCCTATCTTACCAGTGAATGCTAAAATCAGTGAAACTTCTTTTTAATTCTTGAGTATGAACAGATTAAATTTCAAATGGTCTGGTTTATTTACTTTTTCAGTCAATACATTTGATCTTTAGATGAAAAATATAAAATATTGTCTAGTTAGATTTTTTGTGTGTGCATTATTTAGTAATAACTTTTTAAAGCATCTAACAGTGACACGGTGAATACCAAAAAGAAGGCATACAGAACCACTTTAAGATTCGGGATTTCTCATAGCATTTCTTCAAAGTATTTTGACATGGACTCTATGGGGTTTGAGAAGATTGGGGAGATCCGTATTTTGAAAAAGAAAGAAAATCCTAACATACAATTAAAATGCTAATGAAATAGTATGTATGCTTTCAGAACCTTTCAGTACTGGCTTTTGGTGCAAACCTGGGACAATGGATAATTTATAGAGCCATAGTAGTGCAGTGGTTAAACTGCAATACTGCAGGCTAACTCACTGCTCACTCCAGGAGTTCAATTCTCACCGGCTCAAGATTGACTCATCCTTCCATCCTTCTGACGTCAGTAAAATGAGGACCCAGATTGTTAGGGGCCAATATGCTGACTCTGTAAACCGCTTAGAGAGGGCTGTAAAGCAACTGCGAAGTGGTATGTAAGTCCAAGTGCTGTTGCTATTTACTACTTTGCACTGTAAATGTCTATTCAATTAACCTAAGGTTTTGGAACAATGGAATGGCCACAGGACCAATCAAATTAAAGCAACATTAAGATATACCTGCTGTGACAGTTTAGGAAAAGAGTTTAGTTTAGGACAGTGGTGGCGAACCTATGGCACAGGTGCCAGAGGCGGCACTCGGAGCCCTCTCTGTGGGCACACGTGCTGTTGCCCCAGCCTTGCCTCCCCCTGTGACGCCCCTCCTCACCAGCAGTCCTCCTGGAGAAGAGTCGCTGCCGAGCATGGCCTACATGGAGCAGTGCAGCCAAGGACATGGCAACCAGGCAGCGTAGACTAGACTGCCCTCATGTGCCATCGCGCACAGTTGATGCTGCGGGGCGTGGGCAGAGGGCGTGGCTGCCATGGCACTGCTGGGTGATCTGCGGTGGGCCCTGGAGGCGGTGAATGGCCCTGCGGACAGGCAGGGTGGAGGCTGGGTGGGGCAGGGCAGGGGGTGGAGGGAGGCAGGGCCAGTTTTTGGGCACTCGGTCTCTAAAAGGTTCGCCATCACTGGTTTAGGAGAAGAGAAAAGATAAAAAATAAAGGTTTTCCCTGTCCAGTCGTGTCCAACTCTAGGGGGCGGTGCTCCTCTCTGTTTTGTTAGCTGAGGGAGCCAGCATTGTCCGAAGATGCTTCTGTGGTCATGTGGCCAGCATGACTATATGCTGCGGTGCATGGGATGTTGCTACCTTCTCGCTGAAGTGGTACCTATTTATCTACTCGCATTTGCATGCTTTCAAACTACTAGGTTTTCAGGAGCTGGGGAAAGTAATGGAAGCTCACCCTATCACACAATGCTCAGGACTTGAACCCGGGCTAGCAGCTTTCCAGCTGACAAGCTCAGCATCTTTCTTCTGTACTCTCCAGTACCCCTCCTCAAAAGAAGCCTGCGCGTTCAACAGCCATCAAATGCTTATATGAAGGTTCAGAGCACAGATTCTTCTGTCCCTGCCAAGCAATACAGAATACAGTACATAGGAGTATTGGAACATAAAAATGGAAGAAGACACAATACATAGTTATAGGAAAGGATGTAGAACAATGAGAAATCTAAACCATAGCAGGGGTGGTGCTCCCTCAGAAATGAAGCTGATGAGAAATGGAAGAAGCAAAGGGAACTAATAGCAATATAATATAAAATTACAATTTTAATATAAAAAGAACAATGTTGATGCTTTATAGGAAACATAATCTTTGTAATCCATTTATTTTATAATGCAAGAATCTCTTCTGCTTAGACCTCCTATCCTAGAAAGGATGATGTGTGATGTTGTTCTTTTAGAATAAATACTGTGAAAAAGGTAACCATGAAATCCTTATAAAACCAGAGGGATTAGAGATGTGCACAAATGATTCCAGAAGGTGGCTACACTTTTC
This sequence comes from Protobothrops mucrosquamatus, assembly GCF_001527695.2. Lineage (NCBI taxonomy): Eukaryota > Metazoa > Chordata > Lepidosauria > Squamata > Viperidae > Protobothrops > Protobothrops mucrosquamatus. The sequence goes on from NW_015386470.1 coordinate 1,294,887, forward strand.
AGAACATATATTTTTTAATTCTAGTTATCTTAGACAGATGGAATGCCTTCTGTTAAATGTCTAACAGTAATGGATCTCTGATTTGGTCTGTGCTCCAGTGTGCAATAATATCAAACTCACATAGTCCTAAAACTAAACTAAGCTTTTGCATAATTTTCCAGCACTAATGTCAACTCAAGATACTAGTGTAATTTTGCTTCTATTAATTATCTCTATTCCTGATAAAAATGGAATTTAGAATATAATACGTAATAGGAGCAGGATGTTTCTTCACTCAAACATATTGGTTATTTGTTTTCCTACCAAAAGAATATATATCCAGCATTTCTAATCGCAGTGTACTAGACAGAATATGTTTCACAACCATTTAAAGCCACAAAGAGGTACAGTTAGTACTATAAAGATATGAAGATGATAAATATACAGAGGAAAGCTAATAGATAAATAGCTTTTAAGCTTGTTAGGCAAAAGCCTGCCAGAATAGAAATATCCTTACCAAACTTTCAGAAGCAGTTTGAAGGTGATCCATGCTTATATTAGTTCTGTTACCTGGATATGTTGAGAATAGAGCGTAAATTACTGTCTGGCACTGAACCTTCATTCCACTTCACACAAAATGATAAGGGAAAATAAAATCTGCAGTATTTTGCAGACCAGTTTCTCCTGTTCTGAAAGAGAAAGCTGACAAAATAGTTATCAGTTTCATCCCTTGGTTGTTTTTATTTTTCTGGTCTATTGAGAGGAAAAGAGCAGTCAAGCTAACTTTTTTTTATACATTATCTCCCACATCCATATTTTTTTATATATATAGTAGGAACATAGAAATCAGGTATTGGTACATTAAGCCCAGTGTTTTAATGTGGTCTGACAATGTTGTTCAGGATTTCAGTAGGAGTTTCTAGCCCTATCTGGAAATTCTGCAGACTGAACTTAGGAGCTTTGGCATGCAAAATGTATGTTTGATAACTTTACTAAGACTTGTCTCAGTTTACACCTTTGGTAATTATGGTATCCCAGCTCAGTCCAGAAGATTCCAAACTATTAGATTAAACAAATAGCTGATTAAATAATTGGTTTCAGAAGATATTGTTCTCTACTGAAGCCTCTGTATCTCTCAGTAATAATTACCTATTTGAAACCTAATTCTGGGAAGATGGATAGAGATTGGGCCACTTGGAACAGGCAGCCTGACAGGAACTCATTACAGATTAGAATTAGATGAAGAGAAGCACAACTAGAGTTCTGTTCATGTGGGTCAGAACTTTTCTGCCTCATCTTCTCCATTGTAACTATTTCTCCTGAAAATCAGTACTAAGGATGAGGAGACCTTCTGAAATGGCACAGGATTAGGTTCTGTGGGGAAGAGAGAAACAACAGAATTCGAAAGGGACATCTTATGTGAGTGGAAATGCTCTTCTGGGTTGCATTAGGCTCTTTTTGGATTTAAGACAGTGTTTTAAAGGTTGATATCACTCCTCTTAAACGGTCTGAAAATAAAGGTCTTAATTTCTGCAAGACAAAATGAAATATTTTTTTCCATAGTTGGCAATCCTCCTAACACCCAAATGTCGTTTTGTTTTTTTTTGTTTCTGCTAGGCTTTAACATTTAAATTATTCTTACAGAACAAAATAACAATGAAACCGCTTTGTTTTCATATTTGTTTTCTATATGTACCAAATGATCTGATCCGAACTTAGGGAACAAAATTTATTTAACTTTAACCCCAGTTTTGTTACTTATAGATGCACACGTGTGCTAGCTGACATTCAGGCTGTTTTTCCATAATTTACCTTGCATTTTTGGTCTTCTTTAGGCCCTCACACAAAAGTGGTCCGTCGAATATTCACAAACAGCCGTGAGAGATGGAGGCAGCAGAACGTCAATGGAGCGTTTGCTGAGCTTCGCAAGCTCATCCCAACTCACCCACCTGACAAAAAGCTCAGCAAGAATGAAATATTACGCCTGGCTATGAAATACATCAACTTCTTGGCCAAACTGCTCAATGACCAAGAAGAAGAAGGGAACCAGCGGGGTAAAGTAAACAAAGAGACTGGCATAGTGCAAGAAGACCTCCTTCAGGACATGTTGTCCCCACATTCAAGCTGTGAAAGCTCATTAGATGGAGCAGGAAGCCCAGACAGTTTCATGGAGGAGCATGAATCTTTAGATCCTAAGCATACAAGAGGCCTCCATCATTCCCTTCTTCCCATTGAAAACAATGCCCAGCGATGATGAACCAGCACAGAGCATCCCAGAATACTTGATATCTGGATTGTATGCATGTCCTCCCTTTCTTCTTTCATCTTCTTTATCTAAGACAGAGCAAATGAGGGGTACTTTCCAAGTTTCTTTTCAACTTGAACAAGTTGATGAAGATAAAGAATGAGTAACCAGGTGTACAGAACAATTTCCTGCTTATGTCACCAGTGAAACATAGGCCTTGCTAGTTGTGTTTTTGAAAAGTTTAACACAGAAGGGCTGAAATATGCAGGCAGCTTATTTTGTGTTTGTTCAAGGTTTACAAAAGGATTGAACTGAGACTTCATCCTTCTGCTGATTACCTATGCTCTTGTTTTGCCTTGTCTCTCAGCTATTTGGACCCCAGCTTCTTCAGTTCTGTGTGGCTGTCAGTATTGAAATTTTTTCATGTTGTATGGTGTTCTTTTCAAGGTGTCTTCGAGGAAATGTATGCAACTCATTTATCTTCACACAAGAGCTTTGTTGGAGTGCTATTTGTGAGCAACTGATAATTTTCATTCTGGCTTTCTTTTCTTTTCTGTTTAAATTCAGATTTCACACAGATTTGAATTGTTTGAGGTCTTGTATTTTTGATGTGGATTTAAAAGAAATTTTAATATGCAGTATTTGCTGAACAATAAAGGTACACCATTTAAGGTTTATTTCTCAACTTTTGACACTTCATCAGAGGGATGTTTCCTTGAAGCATGGCTGAGCAACAGGGTCCTTGGAGTTGTTACCCCTTCAGTTTCCCTGGTTTTATTTTCTCTGACAAAAATGTAATGAGAAATATTGTTTGTGTGTATTTATATGTAAGGCTGGTATCAACAATGTTTCAGTAATGCACTTTGACTTGCTAAGATTTACATATATTGAGGTAATGAGGCACAATCCAGCTGGAGCTTCTTCTTTACAAGATCCATGGAAATAAATGGGAAATCTCCATGGAAAATCCAGAGAAAGTTGTATGTCACATGGCTAAATTTGGTACATGCTTTTTGATCCAAGCTATGCTTCATATATAGGAGTTCTTGCAGAAAAAGCTCCTAGAGGGCAATGCTCAAGTGGTACTTTTCTTTCCAGAAGTTGCTTGGTTCCAAAATGAATTTGCATTCTGTTGGGCATTGTAATTCTGTGAACAGTGGTATATGCAGCAAGCCATGATGATGCCAAAACAACAATATGAACATGATGTTGCATTATGTTCTTTTGTACCAATGTCTGATACAAACATGTAAGCCACAGCATTTGTGTGATGACATGGTCACACGGTTTTGTCATTGCCCTTCCTTGCTTCTTTGCAGATGCCTAAGTGAATGTTTTCTGTGCCATGTACTCTCTCTCCAGCCATTCCCTCATGCTTTTGCAGCTAATCAATCTGATCCATCTTGTTTCCCCCTTTTTACCATTTAAACCAGTGGTTCTCAACCTTTTTAATGCCGCGACCCCAATCGGTCGTAAGTCGAGGACTAAACCGGTCGTAAGTCGAGGACTAAACTGGTCATAAGTCGAGGACTACCCAACCGGTCGTAAGTCGAAGACTTTCCCTACCCGGGAGCGCCACGCATGCGTGGTTCCGCCCCCTGCGCCGGCCGAGGCGTAGCTGGCAAGCAGCAGAGACAGAGCAGGCTGACCACCAGCTGGCCCAGCCCAAGGGAGGTAAGGCACCTGCCGGAAAAGGGGAAAATAATGGTGGACAAAAAAATGACGGACAGCCTTGCTTGGCGACCCCCGTGAAATGGTCGATCGACCCCAAATGGGGTCCCGACCCACAGGTTGAGAACCACTGATTTAAACAATGGCGGTCTACATGATCAAGGAAGGGCTGCTGAAAATTGTGAAATTAGTTTGAGAGTGGTTTTGATACAATCTTTGTTGGTTGCAGTCAACTTTGTTTCTGAAGAGTTTGTGAAATCACGGTTATTCATTCTCGGATAGTTTTATGGAAACATTTTATTTTCAGATGTGCACCTGAGATCTTAAATATATAAACACACATAAACAAGTGGACTGTGAATTTGTTAAACAAAGTGTCTGCAAATGCAGGTAGGAGTGAAGTACTGATTCTGGGGAAATACATTTGGTTGATGTTTCTAGATCTGACTTTGTGTTATAAAGAACTACAGCAATTTTAGTGGTTCAAGCCATTATTCAGAAGTTTGTATATTCATCCATTGTTGATTATGAAGGATGCAGTGTAGAAAATTTAAGGAAGACTTGTTTTTCCTTCTCAGTTTTAGTGTTTGCCTTGTTAATAAAAATTATAGTTGCCTGGGCATTCAGATAGATGTATACAAGGTTTTCCCCCCTATCATAGATTGTTTATGAATTCTCTGATACGTGTATATGTGTTTGTTAAAGTATTTTTCTATTGACCAAACAGTTTTGAAAAAAGAAATGTTGTCTTTTGTTGTTTGTATGGGTGGGAGTGAAAGACACATTGCTTTACTTCACAAGCTGCATGTTGTCCCATAAAAATTCAAAGGTATTCTGAATAATGTAAAAGTTATTGCTGAGGAATAAATTACTTATTAACCATTGCTTATTACTAAAGCCTCTCCCTTCGAAATCTAGAAACAACAACAATAATAGGAAGGAATCTGTAGACTGGAAACAGAACTTGAAAGTCAAATTAAAGCAATTGGAAAGCATTTGATTGTGATTTTTAGGCTACAGACCAAATTTATTTACGTTTACTAAGAAGGGCATGTTTAACTAATGGTGTGATGGGGGATGTGTTATGTGTTCAAGAAGGTGGTAACTATGGCAGTATAATCAAACTCCTGCCCTTTTCTATATGACAAACAGTACAAAGGGGTGCGGCTTTGATTGTACTGCCATGGTTGCCATCTTGTTTTTCTTTTTTTCATTGCTCTCATGAACACCACTGAGCATACCCTATATGTACAAGCCCTGTCAAGGATTACTCTGCTCACATGTTTCATTCATGGTCTTTTATAGCCTAGCTATCATAATTAGGGTGAGCCTTAGATGTTTTCACCTTATTTGTGATTTCTTTATTTTTTTATATAATTTTTCCATCTCTTAGAAATGGAATCACCTGGAGGTTCCAGACCCACCATATCCCTGATACCTATTATAATCTTGGCCAGCAATAGATTGTTTGCCCTCTTTTGGGGCTCATTTTAGATGCTTATCAACATAAAAAAGTAAATACAGCTTCTCCTGGTCTTTTGGCCAAAGGAAATTGAAGGATAGGTTACTCATCCTAAACAAATAGCAGGATTGGGTTTTCTAGAATGGCTAATCTTATGGGAACAATTCCAGGAAAAAAAATAATGTTTTAAATATAATTTTTGTATAATGCTAAAGGTTTGTTCTTCTTTATGTTCCCCTTTTCTTATTAATGTAGAAACTGCAACTGCATGCTTCACAAATTTGTAGAACATTTCTAGTGAACTTCAGATATATGGGTTACAATGCTTATAGGCCGAGCTAAAACTAGAATGAAGAAGGTTATTATGGAGAATATGGCACTCAGATCAGAAGTGGACAATTTAAGGCCCATGGCTTCACAGAGGCAGGCCCCAAATCCTCAGAAATTAGGCCCTTAAAAATTGAAACCAACCTATTAAAAATAAATGCTGCTTTGTATGCTTCTTAAAAGAATAAGCAATTTTAATTCATCTAAACAATACCTCCAATCCCCACCCCAAGTATTCCCTCAAAAATGGAAGTGTCTGCTCATCCACAAGTGTGACATTATTACATTGTGGTTCTCAATCAATCCCTCTTCCAAAATACATTGAATTAAGAAGGCAACACCCGATCTGCCAAAAGGTGCCTGGTTTTGTTTTAGATGTTATTGTCTGTGGAGTGAATGAGGCTTTAACTTGTCAACCTTTAAGTGTGGATACACTATGTAGAGCTGGGATGGGAAAACTGGGAGATCCTGAACAATTAATTTTGGCCTTCTAGGGTTCAGTAGATGCAAATGCCAGTCCTGAACGCACCTCTCACTCCTGCCCAATCCAGTTGCTGAAGTCTTTAGTTTTAAAATCCATAAGATGTAGGCTATAGTTTCATATGAAGATCTTCTCACTGAATTCTTGTGAAGTCTGTGTAGTGCTGACTTGTCCTGGACTATCATTTTGCTTTTGCTACACTTAGGACAAACAAAATAAATCTCATAATTCTGAAGTCTGCCTGTGCCTAAAAACTAGATTATTAACTGGGATGGCCACTCTCACTTTAATAGCAATTAAAGGGCTATTTCACACATTCATTCTTGAGAGGTAGTAATGTTCATGCACCAGACCGAGAATGGTCATTTGTGCTAATGCAGAATTCACTGTTTATTTGCTACAGCAGCGGTTCTCAACCTATGGGTCACGACCCCATTTGGGGTCGATCGACCATTTCACGGGGGTCGCCAAGCAAGGCTGTCCGCCATTTTTTCCCCTTTTCCGGCGGGTGCCTTACCTCCCTTGAGCTGGGCCAGCTGGTGGTCGGCCTGCTCCATCTCTGCCACTTGCCAGCTACGCCTCGGTCGGCGCAGGGGGCGGAACCACGCATGCGCACCGCTCCCGGGCAGGGAAAGTCCTCGACTTACGACCGGTTGGGTAGTCCTCAACATACAACCGGTTTAGTCCTCGACTTACGACCAGTTGGGGGTCGCGGCATTAAAAAGGTTGAGAACCACTGTGCTACAGTCTCAGTTTTCTTTCTATCTTTTGTCAATTCAATTATGGGGCAGCAGGACTGGAATCCTGAAACTATTTTTGAAGAAATATTGCTGAAGATCCTGATCTTTCATGCTTCCCCTCAATTAGCCCAAAATAATTAATTATGCTTATAAGAAAAAAATTACATAAAATCTCTGATCCATTTGTTCTTCCGAATGCACTTTTTAAAACTAATACAGTACAGTAACTGAAATGGCACCTGTGTCAAACAGATGCTCTCTGTTAGGAAAATTATATGCAAATTTAGATGAGAGTAAAAATTGAGTTAGCTCATATTTGTATAAATTATGCAAAGCTGATTTTCTTGATGGATAATGTCATATTTCTCCCAATTAATTATCAACCAACTGACAATAAAATATACTTATTTCAGGTTTTGTTTACTTATATGTTAATTTACCATCCCAGATGGATCAGCCATATTCTATTTTTATTCCCATACTCACAGCAATTAATGTCAACATTCCTCAGTTTGGTAGACTTCTCATAATATAATAGTTGGTATACAGTTCCAAAGCACTTTGGAGGAGATGCATACATTTGCTAAAGTATTTTTTAAATATGGTCTGGAAAACAAGCATAGTATATTTTAACTGACTGCTTTTGTGAGCTACTTAAATCTTTGGGTTTTAACAGGGCAATCCTATGGTTTTTTTTTCTTCAGAAGAAAGTTGTAATAAGCTCAGAGGAGGTTGATCTGAACAACCTCTAAGCCTGCAGCTTTAGTAGGCTTGGCTGAATCTCATCTGAGTTTCTGAACAGAAAAAACATGCCAGGATTGAAATCTTTAGAAGTGAAAACCAAGACATCCTTCTTTTTACTGTAGAAAGTACTTGCCCTGTTAAAATCTTTATATCCTTGTGGAACAGGATTAAGTATAAACAAGTATTTTTGTTCAAAAGCTTTGGCTTTCAATGTTTTACTCAGTTTGGTTTCCTTTTTACAAAAGACTTCTCCTTATGCATGTTGTTGTATCTTGGGAAAGATTAATCTAGATTTTATGAAGTGCACAAGATTCTGTTTAGAGTAAAATGCACCAATTGATAATTTTCCAGTCTTTCAAATGACTTCCAGTTGTTTCTAACCCCCAAAATTCATTAGTTAAAATTCTGATAGCCACCAAGGTAAGAAACATTGTATTATTCATTAATCAAATCCTGTGGCAATTTTCTGACTTTGCAAAATAGGATAATGATTTGGGGGGACTAAATGGGAAGACTATGGATGTGTTGGGAATTCTCTTAGAATCTCAAGTCATTTCAAAGCATTTTCAAACCAGCCTATTTTCTTATCTAACAGTGCTCTGCTCCAGGCTATTCATTGGTTCTGAGCAAGATAAAAAAAAAAAAAGCAAAATAGCATGGCAGGCATGATTCAAAGCAATCTTCTAGAAAAATGTAAAACCATTCTCCAGAACTATTTAAATGGTCATCTATTAAAGAGATGTAGAGTAGAAGTCTACATTTATACTGATTGTTTCTACATTATTGTAATACATCTTAATTGATTCAGCAAATCTCTCTCTGGTATATGCTATAAAATTGCAATTGTAGTGTTAGAACAATTGAAATCTGTTCATGAGTCTTATTGTAGAGGAAGTTTTTCAACAATTCCTATTATATCAATGGGACAGGTCACACATTCTATTTATTCCAATGGAAAGTAAAGGTAACCAGTGTAGCCTAGGATCAAACCCTATGTTTAATTTAGGCATTAACTTTCTTGAATTGCCTTGCATTGATGAAATTTGAAGAAAATATCAACATAATCTGCAAGAAATTTAAAATTGAAGGGAGGGAAATAACAGTGAACTCAAGAACAAAATATAAGTGCAACTTATGTTACAGTATAGCTAATGAATACGTGTGCAGAGTAGATGGAAGAAGGACCACAATTACATCTCACTTGCAGTTTGAGAAGTTCAAAATGTTCCAGAATTCCAACCTGGAATCATGCAACATAACTCTTATCTCCTTTGGCTTCTTTTCTTCCTCCTTTCCCCTCTTTACATTTCAGGATATTTATGCACCCCAGTTCAGTATGGAGGATTTTTATGGATCAATTTAAGCTTTCCATACCTTTGTGTATTCTAGATATATTAGGACTATTGCCTGGTAGGTCTACGAGCTATCATTCCATCCTATCTGGAAGCTACCAGGTTGTTGAAGGCTAATGTTTTTAATATTTCTTTCTAGATGGGAGGCAAGAAGAATTAGCTTTAAAAATGACTGCATACCATATACATAGGTATTTTTCCATGGAACATTACATCCCTCTCTTTGTCATCCCCTTCACAGGAATGCTGGGGATCTGTTGACGTGTTTTAAATTGTACTTTAACGATACAGTTCTCATTCTTCATGTCTCTCCTCCCTTTCCTGCCTCCCCTGTGTCTTGTGTATATAATACTCTTTAACATTTTAGGTTCTGATTCTAAAGAAACAGCACTTTTGGTCAGTGATGTACTGTGTAATGGATTCCTTTTAGATTCATTTGGTTTTCTGCATTTTGCAGCAGTCAATTAAATTAAATAGCCAACATAGGTACCTTTTATTCTTATTTTGTACAGTCCACAAGATGATGAGGTATTACGAAAACACATTGGTTGTAATGTGTATGTACATATATAAATAAATACATAAATATATATATCAAATGACTATATTGAGGATATTTCTAAATAAAAGTTTGCAAATCAACGTGGTCTGTATCACTTCTTTGATCTAAGGTTACACCACTTCCCACACTATTTGGGTTAGTTTGATGGGTCAAACTTTGATCTGCTAACAAAAGTAATAGGGAGCTGCTTTTTACTCAATTCAGTAGCTGTCCATTTATTCCAGTACTAACAGTAACAAGGAGCAGAAATTACTGACGCCGTAATTTCAAGCAGGAGTTTTTCTAGCCTCCCTTAAATCAATTAAAAACAAAATGGGAATCAGATAAAAAGGCTTACCTTACCTTTGAATTTATCTAGCAGGCAGAGAAAACCACTGAAATTGATTTCCATCAAAATTAGGGGAAATTCAAAGTAATACTAAGGAAACTCAGCATGATCAATTCTAATATACATCACATACACTGGAGAAAATTTAATGAAAAAAGTTCACATTACTTTATATAGTAGCTTTGAAAAAGTTCTTTTGGAGCTGATTTTTTTAATTAAAAAGGGCAAATCACAGCTCAGGCCATTTTAGTAAATCCTAAATTGGCCTTACTAGATTTTGTTTGTTTGTTTGTTTACTGAGCTACACTTTGAAATGTAGACAACTGATGGCTTTCTCATTGGTTCTTCCTCTTTTTAAACAACCATATAGTACATATGCAGGAAGTTGCTCCTCCTTAACATCTGTTCTCATCTTAGGAATATGTGCTCAATATAGAGATGGAGAATTATGCTAGTAAGAGCACAGCATGGGAGAATATATCTCTAGTTGATACTGGACAAAACGTGTGAGTAAAAGATGGAGCTGATTCTTAGTATCATGGTTAAGATTTTCACCTCCACTTTTTAAACTCTTTTTATGGGATTTGTCACATGAGGTCCTTCCCATCCCTGTCTTTATGGTTACATTAAACTGCTGGGAAATGCCATCTAGGATTTTGAAGTGACATATATCCTCAAGTCATCCTTTGAATTATAATTTGAACCCAGATCGATTTCTCTTTTCCACCCAAACCAGGAAAGCAAATGAAATTCTTCCTTCAACATACTTTATTTTTTTTTAAAAAGCAATATATAATTATGCCAAAGAGGTGGATGAAATGTAATCAATCAGATGGTGTGATTTCTCTTTATCTGTTTCATTGATGGAGCTGCTATAGTCAATTAAGTATCTTGGCTCCAATCGTTCCCAGTCATAGTGATGAAAAATGCTTCATCTCATTAGTATACAGAAACTGCAATGGGAACAAATTCTTGCTGCTTTCTGAGTCTGCATAGCACTTATCTCGTGCCATATGCTAGACAGAGACCTGCCAGTCATGTGCTTGGCTTTACTTATTCTCATAGCAGGATAAAAGCCCCAGTGAATTACCAGTCCCTGGAAAGAACACAGACATTATTTCTTAGTGGAGTCTGGTAGAGATGAAGAAACTAGCATTTTATACTAATTCTTACTAAATGGTAATTGAATTTCAAGGTAAGTAGGACATGATTTTTCCAGATAATAGAAGAATCAACAAGATAGGAAGCAGTGGCAAAATTGTGGGAAAGATGGCTTCTGCGTGAGGACATATTTGGGTATTTTGCTTACCTGGAGCACACAGAGAGGGCAGAGGGAATGTGAGATCCAGGTATCCAGTCTTTTTGGCTGCCCAAACAAAATTGGCCATGTATAGTGGTGTCCAGTAGCCCAAAGGGAGAATTGGAAACAGTGTCATGAGAGTAAGTCTTCTAAGTACATCTAATGAGACAAGTTTATAACATGGTTAGCAGAATGTGAAGATGAGCCTCAGAATTTAGGACTAATCTGAAGACCTGAAAATAAAGGAGGCAGGATATCTATTTGGTGCACTTCCTTGAAGCTTCTCCTTTAAATAAAACAATCTTAATCAGATCTATCCACGTGAAACCCCTGAGTGGGCATTTCTTGCCACTCACTCTATCTGCCTGGAGTTGAAGCTGGCACTATCAGCCAAGGCATTCTAGTACAGTCAGGTTGTTACAGGTGAATTCCTTCAGTAAACAGGACATTTGCCTTGGAAGGGTCAGGCAATCTGAAAGGGGTAATTTCTTACTCAAAGTTGTGTGTGTGTATGTGTAATACACACACACAAACACAATCTAAATCAGGGGTCTTCAAACTTGGCCCTTTTATGACTTGTGAACTTTAACTTCCGGAATTCCTCAGCCAGGCATACTTGCTGAGGAATTCCAGAAGTTGAAGTCCACAAGTTGTAAAAGGGCCAAGTTTGAAGACCCCTGATCTAAATGTTCACATATAGGCCAAGTAAAACAGATGTGTCAGTTCTCTCTGAAGTAGGTGGTCCTGCAATTATCAAGGTTCCAAGTCAATGCACAACTTCAAGGCTTCACAGGTTAAGGCCACCATTTTGAATTAGACTTAGAAGCCTACAGGGAACCAATGCAGTATTTGAAAAACCTGTGTTATATATGGCACTGATGGCTCTCACCAGCAAGCAGGCAAGCTGCTTAAGGCAACTTCTTGTTTTGTTTTGTTTTTACTAATGATATAATACAAGATCAAAGTGCAATAAATACAGCACACTAAATGTTACAAATGGATCAAGATTAAAATAAAGCAGTCATATCAAGGATTAAAAGGTTCATAACTCTCAGGGAGATAAAATGACACCAATATTGGTATCAAGTGAGCTTCCCACCAAAACGCCAGCACTGCAGTGACAATCCCCTCAACATTCAAAGCCAGCATTTTACCATGCTTGGGGGAAAGGAATGAAAATAATGTCTTCCTTCCTTCCTTCCTTCCTTCCTTCCTTCCTTCCTTCCTTCCTTCCTTCCTTCCTTCCTTCCTTCCTTCCTTCCTTCCAATATAGTCCCATCATGCTGACTGGGAGCAAACAAAATTTCAACTGAATAGGCCATTAATTCATTTTAAAGTTGTCAATAATAGTTTCATAAGCAACATCTTGGGAATCTAATCTAGAGGTTACCTGAGCATGGGTAAATTATCTTAGATTAGAAAGAGCTTCAGCCAATGTACAAGTTACATCAGGTGAAGGCATTTTGTCTGATATACATAAAAAACAAACAAACGGTGAAATCTGAAAAGGGAATCTGGGTTATCAAAGCTTCAACAGTACTCTCAAAGAAGTTTGATTGCCAGCAAACCTTGCAGAAACAATATATATTTAGTTTAATTTAGCTATTTGGGCACTTTGTTAATATTGATCATTGAAATCTTACAAAATGTGATTTGCTCCTTCACAACATAATTCAAGGATAATTGCTATCTTAACTAGAATATCATTCCTTTTTAAAAAAAACAGTTTTTATTAAAAGATTTTTCAAATATAATGTGAAATACATTAATAATATATAGTAAATGTGGGGGGGGGAGAAAGGAAGGAAAAGACAAACAAAAAAGGAGATAGGAAAAAGAAAGGAGAAGAATATAAAACATAATAATATATATGAAGAAGTGGGTTCTGATCTTCCTCTTAGCAGTTATATATAATTATATATAGATTCTAATCCAGTCAGTGATGAATGCAAATAATGACCTTTCTCTAATCAAAGAAATCAGTTCGCCTTTTCAGCAAGTTCTGTCAATTTCACAAACCATTTCTCCATAATAGGGTAATGCATAATAGGGTAATGCTGAATCAATCTCTGTGCATATAATAATCTCACCACGCTAATTATATACTGTGCATATAATAATCTCACCACGCTAATTATATACTGAAATAATCTTTCATGAAGTTCTGGCTTCAGTTGAATATCTATATACTACTAAAATTTTCATTTGTCATGCCCGTTAACTGGGCAAAATGGTGAATCATAGGGCAATTATTTTTGAATCAAGTTACCTCAAATGATTTAACTTACAGAATGAATCCAGGACTCATGACTGAGGGAATGAAATTTGGGAAAGTTGTAATGTAGCTGCTTCAGTAATATCGAACAAATTTAGGCTTTTTGATCCAATGCACGAATTGGAATCTCATTAATCTTTTTTTTTTTTTTTAGATTTCCAACATTTTGTAATAAATTCCTGTGATTAAAAAAGGTGGAATTAATTAGAAGACAAATCGTTTTTGTATACGGTATATATAAGAAACTGCCTATTTTGACTTTAAAAAAGCTCTAAAAATTTAACAACACCTTTGATGCCTTAAACTTTTTTACTTGAAAATCTGTAAATATTCTAGGAAGCAAGATGGAGAGTTTTCTACATTTCTAGTTCAGTCCCTTCTTTTGGTATCTTTTGACCAATGGATTTCCAGGGAAGATTATTCTGCTGTTTTTCTAAAAAACAACTGTGAAAAGCAATGATTAGAATCAGGTGTGTTCTGCTTATTTTGATGGTGTTCCATAGTAAAACCCAGCTGATCCCTAAAATGGCTATTGTAGTAAAACTGGTATGGCTGCAATCACACAACAGCAATTCATTTCTACATTTTGTATGCAATGGGTCCCAACTGTAACCCATGAGAAAAAAAAATCTATCTGAGGCCTTGGCTTACCATTATCAGTTAGAATATATCATTCTGGGCTAGCTGGATAAAAGCCTTATCTAATTTAAGGCAACTTCCTATGTCTTCCTAGAAGACCTGAATATAAATCTCACCCCAAGGAGATCATGCATTTCTCCCACTCCTAACCAAAATAAATTCACCTTAATTTGCCCCCCCCCCCTCCATTAGGCTATTAGCATACACATTGTATTTTGAACCTCTTGTTTCATTCATGAGCTTTCCAATTGAATTAGTTTTTAAATTTTTACTCATCCATCTCCAAGACAAACAATAGGACACGACCGCACATAAAAAAGTCATGATGACTTTGAAAAGTGGCCTGTACTACCTTGTTTTGTTTTTGCAGGGCAGAGTATTATAAATGGATGCTGGGATCTCGGAAAGGCTGACATTTCCACAGATCCCCAGGGACTAGCTTGCCATTTGTCAAAGGGGCTTCAACGATCTGCTTGTTCAATGCAGCCTGAGAATCTCTGAATAGCAGCAGGCCCACTTGTTCTCAGTGGGAATATGAGCAGATTATCATTTTCCAATTAGGAGGTCTGAAAAACTGGTGTTCTCTTCACACCCAGCCTCACTATTTCCCAGGCTTCACTGCTGTGTAGAATCTGTTCTTTTTACAATACACACCCAAAATAAATGGTTGAAAATACGTAAGAGAAAAAAATAAATATGGAATTATGGAAGCATGGAAGACAGACAGACTGTATGGAGATTCCTATTTCTCTGTGGGCTTGTCTTCATGTCCCCTAATTTTTCTCTGCTCTGCCCTCATGATGTTGCCTCCATCTCACCCCCCCCCCCAACTTTTAGATGAGGCAGCTTTAAAGGACAGCTTTAAAATATTATTTTCTCTGCTGTCCTGGCATATATATTTTTTTGCATGATCATAATTTGGCATGCTTTACTCATAATCTGGTTTCTGATGGAGTCATGAGTTAGGATCTCCCTTATCCTCCAGTCTGGTTGCTGGGAACTGCCCTTCATGGCCATTCTGACTTGGTTTGTTGGAGATACTAGTCTGCTGGCTTTGGCAAAATCATCTGCTCATTTAATGCCCCACTGTCATCTTTCATAGCACTTGCCAGATCTTATGTAGCCATTTACCCACCTGCTCCATTTTGTGTTAGGAAAATGGATTTCTGGTTGTGTTTTGCTGGTTGGTGGCACTGGAAGGAGAGGAGGTGAAGCTGAAATCCCTCAAGGCCTTTTATAAAGTTTTTTGGGGGGACTTTTACGTCAGTTTTTGACCCCCAATGATTGCCTGGATACGTTCCCTACATTTTCTTGGCAAGATTTCAGAAGTGGTTTGTCATTGCCTGCTTCCTAGGGCTGAGAGAGAATAACTGGTCCATGGTCACCCAGTTGGTTTTGTGATACATTGGAACTCATGATCGCCTGGTTTCTAACCCAGTGCCTGATCCACTACACTAAACTAGCTCTATTTTTCAATCTTACAGCGCAATGTCCAGCCTCCTTTCTGTAATGGTGTAGAGCAGGGGTCTTCAAACCTGGCCCTTTTATGATTTGTGGACTTCAACTCCCAGAATTCCTCAGTCAGGCACGCTGGCTGAGGAATTCTGGGAGTTGAAGTCCACAAGTCATAAAAGGGCCAAGTTTGAAGACCCCTGGTGTAGAGACATGCTCTTGAATGAGATATGTGGCAACTCAGCATAGGAAGTAGGAAGGAATGAGGAAGAAATGCAAGTTTGTCGCACCTTTCTCTTTGGTACAAAATGGAAGGAAGGAGAAATACTGCCAAGCTTTTATTATTTTGTTATCCTACATCACATCAATATAGCATTTCTTGTGTCTGCTTTCTAATCTGATCTATCTGAAACGGCAGATGGATAGAAGAGAAGCCACAACAAGGCAGCTCAATTTATGTTAGTATTCTGGCATACTTTTTTTTCTGGCACAAGGACTGGAAGAAAGTACTGTGACATTAATCCAGTCTTAGCCGCCATCTATTTTTACTGCTGTCTGTTACCAGGTACTTCCATAAGGGAGTGAGTGTGTTCTCTCACAGCTGAGTTTAAGATTTTTCTTAACATGTTTATTATAGAATCTTTCAATTTATTATTTTCAGTTTTAAATTCTTGGAGAGCAGCATAAATGTCTAGAGCCTGACCTAAAAGGAATAAAAGTTTGCAACGTTATTTTGGAGCTTTTCATGAGTGTACCTGTCCACCCTTTTATAGTAAACACCCTTCTTTATTCCAAAGAATTATGGCCTTAAAGAACCAATTCATTGGTATCAAAGGTATCATCCTGGAATTCTGGCTTCTTCTTAGCATTAGGGCAGGAGTCTTCAAACTTGGCCCTTTTATGACTTTTATGACTTGTGGACTTCAACTCCCAGAATTCTTGGAGTTGAAGTCCGCAAGTCATAAAAGGGCCAAGTTTGAAGATCCCTTCATTAGAGCACCAGGAGGCTTAGCTTCAGCCAACACCTACAGCTGCTCACTTGATTGCCATTCAGAGCAAAGGGACTAAAAGCATTTCTCTTTATATCTGATTTCTTCCCTTCCCCTTTTCCTTGTTAATCTGATTTAAAATAAAATAAAATCCCACAATCTGACCGAATCAGCACTCGATTGTTGGGGTTCTTGTGCCTGGGTAGGCAGGCAAAAATCTCCCCTTAGTGTTATGGTAATGCAAGAAGCCTGCTGCCATGGCTAAGCAGATGCAGTCTGGTAAATAAAGAGTTTGTTTAAGAGACAGCAAAGAGGAGACGGAAGCTTTTGTTGAGGCACTTGCTGGGGTTTGGAGTGCACTTGTAAGGAAACAGCAGCATGTAATTGGAGTTCATTGAATGCAAGTAGAAGCGATTAGATGCATTTCATTTGCTTCTGATGGGTGTTACTCCTCCTCTTTCAGCTTAATTATGGAAGTGACTTGGAAGTAAGGTCTAACAATCAATCCCCTAGCGGCCTAGCCTTAGAGAAGATGCTTTTCAAGTGGTCCTTGGCTTGGGTGGCTGATGGGAACAGAACCTGCAAGGGTTCTTCTCACTAGAGAACATAGGAAGGAGGAGACCTTGACACCTGATAGCTACAATCTGAGACAACAGATGGATTCAGCGCAGTGGCCACTCTCAGCTGCTTCTTCTTCTTCTTGTGACATATCCGTTATCGGACGTTGGCGATCATGTTGGCGATCCTGTTTTTATCAGCAGTCACACGAAAAAGTGCTGCTGAGTTTTGTCCAAACCAGTCCTTAGATTTTGAAGCCACGATGTTCTTCTTCTGCCTGGACCTTGTTTGCCTTCAATCTTTCCCTGAAGGATTAAATGGAGTATGCCGTATTTTTCTGGGTGTCGCATCACATGTCTGAAATATTCTAATTTTTGTTTATTATTATTATTATTATTATATTTGGATTTATATCCCGCCCTTCTCCTCGCGGACTCCCTTGGCTTTCCCAGGTGGCTTATCACCTCCTCATTTCTGATCTTGTCAACCCAGCTTATACGTAACAGCAGCCGCCTGTAAATGCACATTTCAAATGCTTCAGGTGGCCTTTTGTCAGAGACCAACTCTCTACTCCATAGAGCCGGATAGAAAAAATATAGCATCTGACAAGCCTGATTTTCAGTCTTAGACTTATGTCGTGACTGCAGAAGACCTTTTTCAGTTTGAAGAATGCTGTTCGAGCTTTCTCTATCCTTGTCTTTACTTCAGTGGTCATGTCCCAGCTTTCATGTAAATTAGAACCGAGGTGCGTGATCCTTTCAACTTTTTATAGTGGTATTCCTTCTGAATTAATTGGTGGTAAATTAACGGGTTGTTTGCTGACGACCAAGATCTTGGTTTTTGAAGTGTTAAGCTTCAAGCCATATTTTTCAGATATTTCTGTGACTCTGTTGATGAGGAGCTGAAAGTCTTCATGCTTACTGGCAAGCAGAACTGTATCGTCAGCATATTTTAAGTTGTTGATCCAAACACCGTTTACTTTGATGCCAGCATCGATGTTCTCCAGTGCCTCGTTGAAGATTGACTCAGAATAGATATTGAACAACAGTGGAGATAGAATACATCCCTGTCTGACCCCTCTTCTTATTTCCGCATCAGCTGAGTATTTTTGGCCTAGTCTCACATTTGCTACCTGATGCCAATACAGATTCTTTATGATTTGGATGTCTTTGTCATCTAGTCCCCCTTGTTTCAGGATTTCTAATAGTTTGCTGTGTCTTATTTTATCAAAAGCTTTTTCAAAATCAGTGAAGCAAAAAATATGACATCATGACCCAGAACTAAATCATTTGCATCTAGCATCAGACCCAAATAGGTAAATCACAGGGTCAATGCACGTCTCGTCATTTAACTCTCTCTCTCTCTTTCTATGTCTCTCTCTTGTCCGTCCATCCATCCATCCCTCATTCATCTATCTATCTATCATCTATCTATTTATCTATCATAAATTTTGTTCCCTGATGGAAAAATTGAGGTCTGTGTTGGTGTGTGACTGGATTGTGCACGTGTGTGAGAGAAAAAGAAAAGGAAGGTTATGTTTATATAGCACTCTTAAACTGATGAAAAATTCAAGCTAATGACTGTTTGCTGCCTGTTCGAGTCACTGGTTTGAGATGGGCAGCTATAGACATTGAATAAAGAAATTCACCCATTTTCTGGATTTGCACAATATGTTGGATACTACAATTAAATAGACTGAAGACACCTGACACCATAACAGCACCCTCCCTCCCCCCCAATCAATATTAGTGCTAGTCAAGCTTAGTACCATGCAGAGTGCAAATGGGTCTGCTAGGTCTCTATCTGCTCTGATTAGCACTACTATATATATAAAACTCATGGATAGGGTGAGAATGAATGACATGTATGAATGTGTTTTGTATCAAAAACAAGAATGAGATTTATATACGAACGTCCATGTGTAATATAAATCCAAAAGTCAGAGTGGTCTAATGGTGAAGGTATTGAATTAGGTCTGGGGAGGAACAGGTTCAAATCCACTGTCAGCCACGGAAGCTCACTAGGGCACTTACCAATAGCAATTGCATTTAGACTTTTTTTTTTCAATATAAAATTTTATTGTTTTTATCATAAAAAAAAAGAAATACATCACAGATATTACACAATGTTATATCCCATCCCCCCACCCCCCGGACTTCCCAAACCAACCTAGGCTAATATTCAAATACAAGTAAACAAATATTAATATCTCTAACTCCAAAGTCTAAACTTAAACAATCCATCTCCTCCGTNTCCTGGATCGCGGAGAATCCTCGGGGCTCCGGAGGAGTTCTCGCCTACATCGTCCATATAGGACGACTCGGGAACTCAACTCCTACCCCGGGCAGCTCACCTATCCCCTTATGCCCAGGGGAAAGGTATCAAGCCGTTTGACAGCTGATGCTGGCTGTCAAACCGGCTTTTACGCAAAACAGGCGGGAGGCAGCAAACATCTGCGACCGACGAAATCGCCTGCCACCGGAAGTCTCGCATTTAGACTTATATACTGCTCCACAGTGCTTTACAACCCCCTCTAAGTGGTTTATGGAGTTAGCATATTGCCCTCAACAATCTGGGTCCTCATTTTGCCAACTTCAGAAGGATGGCAGGCTGAGTCAACCTTGAGCTGGTCAGGATTAAACTGCTGGCAGTTGGCAGAATTAGCCTGCAATACAGCATTCTAACCACTGGGCCCCCATGGTTCTTCAAACCATTCTTGTCTACCTCACACAGTTCTTCTGGGGGGAAAATAGGAGAGAGAGGGGGGAATTGAGCTCTTTAAGGAAAGGCAGACATCCATCCATCTAACCCAGGGGTAGGCAACCTTGGCTCTTTTATGACTCGTGGACTTCAACTCCCAGAATTCCTGGCTGGCTCAGGAATTCTGGGAGTTGAAGTCCACGAGTCATAAAAGAGCCAAGGTTGCCTACCCCTGATCTAACCAATACAGCATTACTTGTGAAGATATTATTAGCTGCTGTTGTCCTGATCTTCAGTAAATAAACCTGGGGAATTGATAGCACTGACACCGGGGTTGAAGAAGAAAGGATATATTAGCTCATCATCGGAGCCATTTCTTGAAAAGAGGAAGATAAAATATACTTCTTCCAAAAACCAAAAGTGCCTAGCTATGTATGCAAACAAAGAAACAAACAAACAAAAAATAGAGAGATAATGCTATCATGCCAAAGAACACCATATCCGGTTTTTCAAAAATTACTTCGATTTTATAGCTTGCATGTTAATCCTGTTCAACCAGTCTAGGATAGAAGCACAGATCTTACTGCATTTGTACAGTCAGGAACTACAGTTTTTTACCCCCTAATGTACAGTACATGTAAGCACAAGATATTCTTTGTTTTTATTCTATGATGAGTAATACAAAGTTTTAAAAAAATCTATAATCCAGAGGCTAAAGTGGAGATGTAAGGGAATGACAGGGGAAGGGAGCATTAATTAAGCATTCTACAGGCTATTTTCTCTTCCAGACTGTGAGAAGAAATAAACTGTCTTTATAAATTTCTTAAACAACGGGTCTGTTTCTCCTTTATGTTTCTTTTTCTGTCACAAGGTGGCACCATTGAGCAATAGAAATACAGTACTCTGATTTTCTTCTACATTACTGAGATCTGTCAAGGGCATTGCAGATGTGTATGTGTGCATTGTTCTTTCAAACCGTAAAACAGAAAATTATGGGCAATAGGGGGGAAATCCACACCCAATTTTAAAATGTAGTGAAACAAGGAAGAGGGAAAAAAAAACATATGTGTGGTCCTTTGTATTCTCTGAGCTTGGTGGTTTTCTTGAAGATGTTCAATTACCAAACTAGGTAACATCATCAGGCTGGTAGCGAGTGGGATTTGCTCTGATATTATATATTAATATCTTATATATTATAAAACATTGCTATACCATTATAATACTATATACAAATTAGTATAATAATGCTATAATATAATATTTTATATACTAGTATATAAAATGAGAGCAAATCCCACTTCATGCTAGCATTGATGATGTTACCTGATTTGGTACTGAAATGACTGCAAAAAACCCAATCAAGCTCAGAGACCCCAAGGACCCCATAGTTCAACCCTGAGCTATAAATATTCTTTTCTATCATTACACATATAATAATAATAATAATAATAATAATAATAATAATAATAATAATAATAATAACAATAACAATAACAATAACAACAACAACAACAATAATAATAATAAAATTGGAAGGGACCTTGAAGGTCATCTAGTCCAACCCCCTGCTCAGGCAGGAAACTCTATACCATTTCGGACAAATGGCTGTCCAGTCTCTTCTTAAAAACTTCCAGTGTTGGAGCATTCACCGCTTCTGGAGGCAGGTTGTTCCACTGGTTAATTGTTCTCACTGTCAGGAAGTTTCTCCTTAGTTCTAGGTTGCTTCTCTCTTTGGTTAGTTTCCATCCATTCCTTCTTGTCCTGCCTTCAGGCGCTTTGGAAAATAGCTTGACTCCCTCTTCTTTGTGGCAGCCCCTGAGATATTGGAACACTGCTATCATGTCCCCCCTCGTCCTTCTCTTCATTAAACTAGACATACCCAATTCCAGCAGCCGTTCCTTATATGCTTTAGCCTCCAGTCCCCTAATCATCTTTGTTGCTCTTCTCTGTANTCTCTCTCTCTCTCTCTCTCTCTCTCTCTCTCTCTCTCTCTCTCTCTCTCTCTCTCTCTCTCTCTCTCTCTCTCTCTCTCTGTGTGTGTGTGTGTGTGTGTGTATGTGTATGTGTAAGAGAGTAAATGCCAGAGTCATAGGGAGGATGCACAGATTTTTATTTTGTATCTAATTCACTGTACAAAAAGGAGACATGTATAAAATCACGTTTCAATGAGTGTAAATTAAATATTCCGTATAGGAAATAAAGATATTGATTTTTTAAAAATCATACATTACTTCATAGCTACCTAAATCTCTACTTCCTTTTCCAACTCAGGAATACATAGTTGCAATTTTATAGCCAAGCAATATCAGCAGAACAGCTTGTTTGATTTCTAGCAACAAGCAGAAACAATTATTCTTCCTATGATTTGCTTGAAATATCAATTATGTACAGTGGAATATGGATCCTGATATCCTAAACAAGGCCATGAGTTTATTCAGATGATTGGAATGGAGTGGCAATGACTCTGCAGAGTTCTTCAGATAAGATTTTCCATCCCTACCTGCAGATGCTCAGCACAGAAATAAACTAGGAAATAAACAAACCATTAAATGCTGTATATAAAGTATATAATTCATCCTATACCAGGTAAATTCAGTGTAGTCAATAGGTTGAAGTCAATGGAGAATTTTAATATGCAACGTGACGAAGCTTGCCTGGACTATAAAAGATAATTCCATGCACTGGACTAGAACACACAAGAATGAATTGCAGCACCTATGCTTACATAATGAAATAAATAGATAAACAAAAACAAATAAATAAATACAGAAGCAGTAATAGCATAATATTTATTTGACCATAAAGTCCTATTTCATAAGAATAAACAAAACTACTCAGTTGACTCTTGTCATACAAGTGAGGTGTTTTGAGTGAGAGGGTCTGCAGTTCTTTATAGAAATGTTAGCTTTTTCACTTGGCTGCTAGAAGTTATGATAAGTTATGATATTCCTCAGGCTATAGAGATGGTTCCTGGAAAAAAAATCGATGTACTTGCTAAGAGTTGACACTGACGTGATGGCACATAATCAACCAGTCAGTCAGTCAGTCAGTCAGTCAGCCACAGAGATGCTAGAATCACTGCATAACAAGTCATATTCATTCATTTGAGTGAGTATGTGTGCCCATACGATTTATCTGAAAGACATCCCCAATTTGGAATTTGGAGGGTGGAAAAGGCTAATTGCAGGTGGCCACCTCTGGTACCCAGTGGACATCAAACAGAATGAATAATTGAGTATTTCATTGTCGCTAATCTTCACCCTGCTTCAAATTGACTGCAAGATGGGAACATATTTTGAGTGCAAGCTGCACTTGCTGATAAGTTGCGAGCCTGATAGATGGGGAAGTCACATGAAAGTGATAATCTGTCACAGGAGCTAGCCACGGGAGCATTCTCTGCCCTTGTTCCACTATCTAGGGTAACCTCAGATGGAATGGGTGATCTCCTTCTAATTGCAACTATATGCTTGGAAGGCCCCTCCACCCTTGGTGGCATTTCTGCTCACCCTTGCCGTTTGTAGATTTGTCAAGAAATGGCTAAAGCATATCTCACAGAGAAAACAGTTTAACCACAGGCTACCTTTAGGGACGACTATAATTTGATTCTTGTTGAGTTGTCTGAGCCTGAAAGCAAACGTATGATTCTGAATTCTCAAGTTGCTTCAGGGAGGTTTCAGTATGATTATCCATTGACATCGTACTCAGGTCAACAATACAGTAGTAAGAATATTATTAAACAAACATACCTTTTTATGGAATCGCATTTCTAAAATTGAAGTACAGGTAGTCCTCAACTTACAACAGTTCGTTTAGTGGCTGTTCAAAGTTACAATGGCATTGAAAAAAGTGACTTATAACCATTTTTCACACTTATGACCGTTGCAGTGTCCTCAGGGTCATGTGATCAAAATTCAGACACTTGGCAACTGGTTCATATTTGTGAACCCAAGGTCATGTGATCACCTTTTGTGACCTTCTGACAGACAAAATCAATGGGGAAGCCAGATTCACTTAACAACTGGGTTACTAACTTATCAACTGCAGTGATTCACTGAACAACTGAGGCAAGAAACGTCATAAAATGGAGTAAAACTCACTTAACAAATGTCTCACTTAACAACAGAAATGTTGGGCTCAGTTGTGGCTGTAAGCCCAGTTCTATCTGTATCATTGTATTATAGGCATAAAGTCAAAGAATTCTGAGGTTGGGATGAAACTTGGAGATGATGTAGTGCAGAAGTAAGTTCCTAGCCTTTTTAATATGAGGCCTGTTTCTTACCTTGCAAAGTTGCCGTTAAAATAGAGGTAAGTGGGAATCCAAATGCAGGCAAGAAAGGGCAAGAGATTAGTTTTGCATTATCCATTCAAAATTGAACTTTATTGTAATTGTTTTAAAGCTATTTATATCTGTATGAGTGTTTGGGGATGGGGAGAAATATATAATCATGGACTACAAGATGAGTCTGTTTTTGCCTTCAGCATAAAAAAAATGAAGTTCAAGCAGAACGGCCTTTAAACAAATATTTCACAGATATCAGTTATAATTTAACTGCTTTAATGTGTGATGGTCTTTCTATTCTGCAACAGTTCTAAATTTCAATTTGAGCATAACTACATGGATTGGCTGTTTAGTGCAGGTAAATTAAAGTTGATTAAGCCCCACTAGAAGTAATGTTGCTGAAATGTGTCATGGTTAATTTATGTTCCTGGAAACAGAATGGAATCCTAAATATCAAATTAAAAGTCAACCATATTTCAGTTAAGTGTGTCTAGAATTTCAGCCATAACCAGTGCTAACGTTAAGCACACTGGTTTCCTTCAGTGGGTTTAAGCCATATTTATATATTTAGGAAATTTGGTTTTTCTTGGCAAGATTCAGTTGAAATTCAATCAAAATAAATATAACTGTAAATGCTGACCAACTAGTTGTCTCCTCCCTCCCTCCCTCCCTCCCTCCCTCCCTCCCTTCCTTCCTTCCTTCCTTCCTTCCCACTGTTTCTTTTTGAAATGTATCACCTTCAAAATGAAGTTTTCCTGTTACATAAAATTATAATCTTTTTTATTTCAACATCAGATAGTCACATTTCAGCTGACAGTATGCTGCATGGTCTTACTCTATATCACTGTTTCTCAAACTCAGCAACTTTTAAGATATGCGGACTTCAACTCCCAGAATTCCTGGTGGAATGAAAACATTCATCTGTCTGTTGCAGTTAATATAAACTAAAGCATCATTCTCTCAAGTGGAATAATACAACTCAGAACTGGCCATAAAAGTTCCATTTGCCTGAGTGTCCCATTAGAGGGCGGGAAAAATTAAATTTTCTTCTGTTGTTACAGCTGCCTTCCCAATCTCACATTCTCCAATCATGGTAAACTTTGGTCCTTTACCTTCCCACCCAACAGCAGAAACACTGACTAGAATGAATGCTATTTGTAGTCCACTTTAGAGAAATCTGCCTTAAAGAAAATTTCATCTAGATGGCTAACTACAAAGTTAATGGTCCCAATTTTTTGAGATTCAGTGATTAAAAACTGAATTGTATCATTAGAGGATATCTTTCAATGGTCTGAGTGTTAGACAAGAAACCCCTATTCAACACGGAATTCAGTCTAATTTTTCCATATAGTCTTATGGAGGTAAAATGAAATGACAGGTATGCCAATTATTTGAACGAACAAACATATTCTGGAAAGATATAATAGTTTGCATTTGTTTGTCTTTGTTACTTTTTTAAAAAAAATACTTCACAACCCATGTTTGGGTGGTGTTAGAGCAGGGGTAGGCAACCTTGGCTCTTTTATAACTTTTATGCTGGCTCAGGAATTCTGGGAGCTGAAGTCCACGAGTCATAAAAGAGCCTAGGTCAGTGGTGGCGAACCTATGGCATGGGTGCCAGAGGCGGCACTCAGAGCCCTCTCTGTGGGTACGTGCACTGTCGCCCCAGTCCTAGGCCTTCAGCTGGGTTTTATAAAACCTTTTCGCTTTAGGCCTCCGCTGCCGTGTGCAAAAAAAAAAAGGTTCAATCAATCTGTCAATTTCAACTTCTTGCGGGAAAAAAAAAGATCTTGCAAAGTTGGAATTGATTGATTGAACTTTGTAGTCCCACCCAGTCTGCCGTTACCACTGCAGCCATACACTCCCAATTGGCCACACCCAGCCAATGGGCCACACCCAGTCAATGGGCCACACCCACCCGGCACCCGACGATGCATAAGTGGGTTTTGGGTTGCAGTTTGGGCACTCGGTCTCTAAAAGGTTCGCCATCACTGCCCTAGGTTGCCTACCCCTGTGTTAGAGGTTTGTGTATGGGGGCAGGATTGTATGTTTCAATGCATGTCTATGTCCAAACTTCTGAATTTTTTACAGTACCTTCCCAATTTATATCATCTTCTTATTTCATGCCACATCCACCCATGCCAACATAATTAAGACACATTGAACAAACTTTCTCTTAGGCAGATCCCTTCTGAATAAAATGGTGTCCTGCGTCTATTTCCCAAAATTGAAAGAAAATTCTTGTCCATCTTCCTTCCTCAAAACAGATGAAAAAAGATGAGTGCTTGTCTATGTATTCTCCTCTCTAACTTTAGCGATAAATCAAAAATGTCTTGGGTTTAGTTGCTGAAGTTCTTGTTTGTGGGAGATATTTCTTATTCCTCTTTAAAGAGTTATTTTAATTGGCTCTTTGGGCTGCCCTGTATAACAAAGCCATTACAACAGTATGCAGTTTTCGTTTCCCAGCCTTTCTTTGCCAAATACCTAAACATACTTCCGCCTTTTTTTCCCCCTGGACTCTCTCCAAGGCATGAATGAGCTGCCAAAAACTCAACCCACAGATCTCTGAGTTGTGCAGGAAGAAAGGAGGAGACAAGAAATCACTCTGTTCTCTCCTTAGGTAGCTAAAGTGTTCTGGAATGTTTGTGAGGGACAACCTCCAAATAATGGTTTGATAATTTAACAGGCTAATCTAGGCGGGGCCTGCCTAGGAACACCTTCCATCCTCTGATTGCGCAGGTTGCTTTCTTGCCTTTTTTAGGGAAGGAATAAGTTTACTTCCGTCACCACCAACAAATCTAAGCTATTGATCAGGCAAGTGGCATCTGTATGCCACCAACATGAAAGCTTTTATGTTTGTTATGCTTTGCCTTTTTGCTGCTTTTGATCCTGTGAACTGCCAAGGAGGTAATATATTCCATTTTAGCTTTTTGCTTTGTGTTGGGTAGGTTGTGTATGACAGCTGATGTTTCCTTCTATAGGTTTCTTTAAAGTGCTTGTTTTTTCCACACAGTTTCTTCTCTTCACCTCTGTTCTCTCTTGGTTGGTCTGTTGCATTTCTGTTTTTAGTGGTAAAAAATTAGCACTTTGTGGAGTTCACATTATCAGGAATTCCTAAACTGCTTGAAAGGCTTATTTGAGCTTGAGTAAGCAATGTACAGCACATTGTGTTGGGTAGGTTGTGTATGACAGCTGATGTTTCCTTCTATAGGTTTCTTTAAAGTGCTTATTTTTTTCACACAGTTTCTTCTCTTCACCTCTGTTCTCTCTTGGTTGGTCTGTTGCATTTCTGTTTTTAGTGGTAAAAAATTAGCACTTTGTGGAGTTCACATTACCAGGAATTCCTAAACTGCTTGAAAGGCTTATTTGAGCTTTAGTAAACAATGTACAGCACATTATAATGTCTGCTTTATTTGATTCTCCATTATTGATATGTTTTATCCGGCTTTTAAATCCAAGAGTGTTAGAGTTGCTCTTCATGTTTTGAAAAAACAAAAGAGGAAATAGAGCCTAAAAAATACATGGTTGCATAAGATTGGCATATGCTAACTTGTATGTAGTGATTCATTTTTTGAAATAATTTCTGTAGAAGTTCAATATATAGCAGCCATAACTTCTGGGCAGGCAGGAACTTAGGTGCATCTGTCCTGCAAATTGGAAGGATAAAGGTTTCCATAATATGAAAGGAAGTAAACCTACATTGGACAGAAAATATAAATATATGCTTCAGGAAATCAGCTGAGGACACGTGAAATTACTTGCTGAAGCTAAAGAAGCCTATTTTCTGGCTCTGAGTCAACCGTGAGCCAAAGAAGGCTGGCACAGTAAATTCAGATATGTAAATGAAGAGCAGGCACAAGCTTTAAAATGTCATAAGCTGGGAAAGTCCAGAGCAATCCTATATGATGACTATCTGAAATATCTTTTCTTTTCATGTGATAATTATGTGATAATTATAAGTTTCACTTATTGAAAAGAAGCAAAGGGGATTTCTTCTTTTCAATATGACATGGAGCAGAAAAATAAAAAAAGGAAAAAGGAAATGGAGAGCGAGGGAGGAAGGAAGGAAGGAAGAAAGGAAGGAAGGAAGGAAGAAAAGAAAGAAGGAAGGAAGGAAGGAAGGAAGGAAGGAAGGAAGGAAGGAAGGAAGGAAGGAAAGAAAGAAAGAAAACATCTTTTGCTGTAACTACCGTTACCAGCCAAGAGAAGTACAAATCCTCCTCCCGAATCTGTTTTTACACCTTTCACTCAACTGGTCAACTTAAGTGAAAAAAAAAGCCACTGGGCCTTTCCCTCCCATTTAGATTGGTAAAAGGAGGCATAGGGAGGGATTGAAAGAGGCTGTTTCTCTGTCTTTTAAATATAAATATTCCTTTTTTTCCACATTGCATTTTATAGCAGGTTTGTACAATGTATTCTGGTCAGAATGCTCCTCTTTGCCTTCAGATTCAAAACTGAATTTGAGTTCGTTCTCATTTCATTGAAGTTAAATATAGTTAATATAATTGCCTTTTAGTCCTGTACTTAAGTGACTTTTCTGTTCCATTAAAAATTAACATGTGGTAATAACTTTGGAAGATCGCCCTCAAATGGGGAACTCATGAAATCTGAGGCTGGGCCTCCACATCCTTCTGGATGGGGCAGGCTGAGGGACGGACAGTGATAGGCTTTGCAGTGCCCTTTCTTTTGTTTTCATTTTTAAATCATTTTGCTGAATAGGCCTTCCACTGAAGAGTCAAGCTCCAAACATTCATACTTGTCATCTTTCTTTTCCAAATAACTTCTCAACCTTGGGAACTTTAAGATGTGTGGAACTGAACTCCAGCCCAGAATGCTCCAGCCTGCATGGCTGGCTAGGGAATTAAGGATCTTGAAGTCTACCATTTTAAAGCTCCAAAGGTTGAGAAACACTGCTCTAAATTCTAGCATTGTGGGAAAAGAAAGCAACTGAACCTTGTTTTGAAGGAGCGTACCAATTCTGGAAATCATAAACATATCGATTGGAGGGCATTGCTCTGTGAAAAGCAAACTTTTTTCTGGTTCCTTACATCTCTATTACAGTATAACAGAGTTTGAAGGGACCTTGGAAGTCTTCTAGTCCAACTCCCTGCTCAAGCAGGAAACCCTACACTATTCCAGACAATTGGCAATCCAATCTCTTCTTAAAAACCTCCAGTGATGGAGCACCCACAACTTCTGGAGGCTAGCCATTCCACTGATTAATTGTTTACACTGACAGGAAATTTCTCCTTAATTCTAGGCTACATGTCTCTTTGATAAGCTTCCACCTGTTATTTCTTGTCTTGCCCGCAGGTGCTTTGGAGAATAGGTCAACACCTCTTCTCTTTGACAACTCCTTAAATATTGGAAGGTTACTATTATGTCACCACTAGTCCTTCTGTTTGTTAGATTAGATTTACCCAATTCCTGCAGCTGTTCATCATATATTTTAGCTTCCAGTTCTCTAATCTTCATTGTTGCTCTTCTCTGCACTCTTTCTGGAGTCTCAATATCTTTTTTGTCTCGTAGTGACAAGTATAGTCTTACCAAGGCAATATATAGTGGTACTAATATGTCACTTGATCTTGATACTATTCCTCTGTTGATGCAGCCTAGGACTGCATCGGCTTTTTTGGCAGTTGCAGCACATTGTTGGCTCACGCTTAAGTGGATGTCAACTAGGACTCCCAGAACTCTCTCACAGTAACTGCTGTTGAGCCACATGCCACATATTCCATACCTGTGCATTTGGTTTTTCTTGTCTAAATGTAAAACCTTACTTTTCTCACTATTGAACTGGACTTTGTTGTATAGAGTCCAGTGTTCAAGATCCTTTTGCATCTTGAGTCTATCTTCTAAAGTGTTGGCTATTCACCCCAGCGTGGTGTCATCTGCAAATTTGATAAGTTCTCCCTCTATCCCCTCATCTAAATTGTATATGAAGATGTTGAAAAGTTCTGGACCTAAGACAGAAGCTTGGGGTACCCCACTGCATGCTCCCCTCTGTGTAGATGTAGTTCTATTTAGGAACTACATACTGAGTGTGATTGGTTAGTCAGTTATGAATCCATCTGATGGTGATACTGTCTATCCCACATTTTTCTATCTTACCAAGAAGTAGTCTGTGGACTACTTTGTCAAATGCCTTACTGAAATCCAAGGATACTATGTCCACAGCATTTTGCTGGTTCACTAATTTAGTCACTTTATCAAAAAAATGCAATAAGTTTGCATGGCATAACCTGGTTTTGACAAACCCATGTTGACTTCTATTAATAGCTTTGCTTGTTTCTAGGTGTTCACAGATCCATTGCTTGATTATCGTTTCTAGGATTTTCCCAGGTATTGATATCAGGCTGATTGGTCTACAGTACCCTTTTTTTTTTGAAGGATTTGGAACCACATTTGTTTCAGTCCTCTGTAGTTCCCAGGGGTTCAGGATCTTTGAAAGATAAGGTTCAGTGATTCTGAGATCACATCTGCCAGCTCCTTCAAAATGTTGGAAGGTAATCCATCAGGTCCTGGTGATTTGAATTTGTCTAGAGTGGATAGATGTTGTCTTACCATTTTCTTGCCTATTTTGATTTGTATAATCTGTCTTTTATGATGCTACTTTTGATAGGATGGACCATTTTTCCTTTTATGTAAAGGCAGATACAAAGAATGAATTAAGCAGTTCCACTTCCCTCTTGTTGCTCATCACCTCCTTGCCATCTTCGTGAGTTGTTTTCCCCTTTAACATTTTCATCCATGGAATTCTTCCCAAGCTCTTTCTGTTTGTTGAAGTCAAATCTCTTAAAGTCTAGATGCTGATTTGACTTTGTTGAATTGCTTGTGCCTATATTTTATTGGATTCTGGTATGACATAGTCACTTTCTCCCCAAGTTCCTGCAAGTTCAACCCCCTGTCTCATTTCATCTCGGTTGGTAAGAATTAAGTTCAGTGTAGTTGACCCTCTAACTGACTCCTCTGCCTTTTGGGTGACAACGTTGTCTGCTAGTTCATCAGGAACCAGTTTGATTTCCCACTAGATGCAGAGTTTGTCTCTCAATTGATGTTAGGGTAGTTAAAGCCCTCCTTTATTATTGTATGTTCTTCCTGCATAACTTAGCTAACTGATAGCAAAAAGTTCATCTTCTTCCTCTGATTGGTTGGTCGGTCTGTACACTTCTGGCCATGTCATTCCTTTTCCCTTTTATATTAACCCAAATATATTTTAAGGTTTTCATCCTTGTTTTTTTCTTTGGCACTTCTATAGAGGTGCAACACCGCCTCCTCTTTTGTTAGATCTGTTTCTTTTGAAAAATTTAAATCTCTCTAGCAATATGTTCCAGTCATAGATTTCATCCTACCAGGTTTTGGTAATGGCAACAATGTCATATCTGCCCTCATGTAATAGGACTTCAAGTTCACCCTATTTGATCCTCATACTTTGAGTATTAGTGTATAGGCATTTGAGTCATATGTTTGTTTCCTACGTCTTCTGTTTTGTATTTCAGTTGTTTGATTGCCATGAGGTTTATGCTTTGGATTAGATCCTAAAATTTGGTTTTCCTCCCTGTTGTGTCCTGAGCCTGCTGAAGCATTCAGCAGGCTCAGAAATGTTGCAAACGGTCCTGGGCAGACCAAAAGCTGCCCGGGACCAGACTGGCTGTCGCCAGCCTTGTGCACATGTGCAAGGTGCGAAAACAGCCAGCTTCTTATTGGCTGACACTGTCCGGGTTCAGGACTCTATAAAAGGCCTGTGTGCCTTTTGGCTCTTGCTTGGTTGGAGAAGGAGAAGATCAATAAAGAGATTACTTGCTCATCATGTGTCTTCGTCTAATGCCTAAGAACTGAATACATAAAACTCCCCCTCCAGTTTTAATTTAAAGCCCTCCAGATAAGCCAAGCCAGTTGATTTCCAAAAACGTTATTCCCTATTCTTGTAAAGTGCAGCCAATCCCCTGCCAGAAGCCCTTCAGGTAGGAATTGTAGACGGTGGTGTAGGAACCCAAAGTTCTTTCAATGGCACCATTAGGGCAAGATGTTTATTAAGCCGGTTCAAAGTTCACACAAATGAATGAGATTTCAAGATTGCTTAAACAAACAAGAGTCTTTGTTTTTAAAGTTATCTAGAAGGCATTCTAAACAATTGTTTCTCAGATAAACCTTAATCTGTCTATTTCCTATACAGATATTTCTGTAAGTCTTTTTAATGATACTTGAAAAACCAGAAATTCTAATGTCCTTGTTCTGTAGAAGTAGCCTGGGAACTCACAAAATATAATAGAAGAAAGCAATATCTAAATCATTTTTGCCCTGTGCCAAAAAACCTGTAGTGTTTTATCCATGTACAGTAGTCACCCACACTTCTTCTTGATTCAAAGTTGATCTTTATATTTTTATGCTTTAAATGTATAATGGCCAGATGCAAAACAAAAAAGGATTCCTGTATCTTTAACAGTGGAGTAAAAGTTTCATTTGGTGGACAGAAGTCCTGTCTTTGTTGGCATTTGCCTACCGATGTAAAGTTTGATATATCTTCTATAAAATGCTGCATATTGTACACGAATAGGTGCATTCTGTCAACCTCTTGTTCATCAAATGGCTCTAACAGGCAACTTGTGGGGCCTAAAATTGACAGCAACAGACATTTTGATACTTCTCTTTTTGAAAAGTTTCTAAAGTTAACATTAGTCATGAACATTCATGAAAGTGAATGTAAGACTGTAACTGAATTCCCATTGCATACCAGTCAGAAACCAGAGTTACAAACTAGAAATCAATTCACACAGTATGGTAAGCTAAAGCTGAAAATATATCAATATCACATTATACCTTAGTTCAGTGAATAAACAAGGTCATATATGTTCTCAACTGAATGATTTTTTTTATTTATACTGCTGGGTTCTCATTGATTTAAACACAAATACCTTCACTAACACACGCACAAAATAGCTGAAAACTAATGGAAGTTTGTACTAGTTGCTGAAAGTGAAAAATCAAATTTTAAGCTTACTGGAGAAAAAAGAGAGCAATTTGATTCATAAAGAATAATCATGCATATTTACTCAAAAATAAGAGTAATGGGACTTATTTTCTAACAGCTCTGCTCTGGCAATCATATATGCAAATGAACTCTAAATAGAATCATTTAGATTTATTATGGGTTTCATGTCAGGAAACTGGGTATAACATTACAGCCAGATTCATCATGTGGTACTGTGTTCTGTGCATATTAATTTATAAGAAATAATAAATTCAGTGGGATTTATTGGAAAATCAGATGACAGCTGCAAAATGGTGTCAACTGTGATCATCTTTTAATTTTGTTTATTTATTATTGATTAGCTATTTATGCTCATGGCTTGTCCAAATAGGCATAGAATGATGTTGTATGTGTATGTGTATGTATATGTATATGTACATGTATATGATGCAAAATGTACAATTTCATATTAATATGATTTCATCAAACTCTAGGGGTTCAATTTCCACTATTCTATTTCCTAACTTTATCATCAACAGATTGTCTAGAATATTTTTTTAACCCTCATCATTGGTAGGTTCCCTTTTGTACCTATATGATAATGTGTAACTCTTAACCAGGAGTTAAATTGTAACACATTTAAAACGATAGGGCTGCACGTGTAAAAAAGTAACTCAGCATTGTGGAAAAAACTAAGTAGAGTGGCTTTGTGAGTCCACGGGAATGTTTCAGAATGGTTTTACAATCCTGTACATATTTACTTGGAAGTAAATCCCAGTAGGCTCAGTGAAATTCCTGAATTAGTGAATATAGGACAGCACTCTTAATAATTAGATAGCCCTGTGTTTTGGAGTCTTATGAAACTTGATGTTCATTAGTATGAGTTTTTCTTTTCTTTTCTGCTATCTGTATTCTGGTATTTTATGTATGGTATATTAACTCAAAGGAATGCAATAGGTAAATTCTATTGAGATTATTTATATCAGCCTAGATCAATGTTTCTCAACATTGGCAAGGTTAAGATGTGTGGATTTCAACTTGCAGAATTCCCCAGCCAGCTGAACAAGATTGGAAATACTGTCCTGAATATTAATTAATGCACATAATATAGAGACAGAAAAATTTTCTTGTTGATTATCTTAGAGCTACCATATTCTGGTTACAAAAATCCAGATGACCGTGAGATGGCAGCAAACAGATGCAGAAAATTAAGATTCCAAGATGCTTTCTGAAAGGTAGACAGTAGTTAAGATGTTTTTGTATCGTTTTGCTTCATTGTCCAAGATATTTGTATCCTAGAAATGACAGCACTAATGAACTGTTGTTAAAGGAAAGAGGTTTTGGCAGGACTCTTGCAGAAAGACAGAGTTCCAGTAGCTGTTTCTTCAAAAGAAACATCCCATTTTACGATTTACATTCATCGTGATGTCAGACCTGGCCACCAAATGCCTTTTTTTTTTTTTAGCAATGGACATTGGTGCATTGCAACATCAATCAATATCATTCAGAGTTGTCAATTATTATTTAGGCAAAGGTTCCAGGCTACAAACAACTGCAGGAGATAAATAAATAAAGTAGGTGAGACTTTACTATTGGATCACTATGCTGAGCAAGGTTTCATTTTTGTGCCATCCTTGAGGACATGGGAATAGCCTTATCAAGAATTGGCAGAACTTGCTTCCATTCAGGTGTATTTTTATTAAAACAAACATTTTTGTTCTCCAAATGCCTCTAAGTTGGTACATCTTTTCTGTTTGCTCTTTGGTTATTTTACATTATCTGGATGTTAATGAACAATCGCTTAGAATTGTCTGAGATTGGATGCAGAATCAAGTTTGATAGAGAATAAAGTAGATGACTTTTCAATTTGTTTTAAATTTATAATTCTACAAAAGGAGGACACAGAGCTCCTTTTTCTTTCACAGTTGTCCACAAGGATGACTTTTCAGAGCCAAAGGCATGAAGAAAAAAAACACCCTCTTTCATCGGGAAAAATCCATTTATCTGCATAATTACTGATTACTTAATTACATTAAGTACTGAGCTTTTCAGCACCTGGCTATTCCAGGGCTTTCACATTTAGTGCTTACCTTTTCTGAACTGGATATCAT
The DNA here is from genome assembly GCF_001527695.2 of Protobothrops mucrosquamatus. NCBI lineage: Eukaryota > Metazoa > Chordata > Lepidosauria > Squamata > Viperidae > Protobothrops > Protobothrops mucrosquamatus. The sequence goes on from NW_015386470.1 coordinate 1,330,052, forward strand.
CAAATTGAACTAAAGTCTAATCCTCTATTTTCAACAATGTAAAAAAAAAAGATAGAGTTCTATTTTTAAAAATACAGGCAAGATGCAAAATGGCAAGAGAGAACTTTGGACTGTTTTCCTTGACTATTCAAGTCTAGCATTAACTACAACAAAACAATCTGCTCCTGTATTAACTGAAGTAGAGCTTTTATTTGCTTTTAGAATTCCTCTGAAGTTTCAGGATTACAGAGGATTATCCAAAATGACACTACTGATAATAGAAAAGAATTACTAGTTTGCACTTTTCTTCTCCATCTTCTGACAATTCTCTCAGTTTTCTCAAAACTGCACGTGGAGAAAGCTGGTCCTGCTTTAGAGACCGGACCGTGGTTCTGAAGATAGCCTGTGTGAATTGCTCAGAATCCGAAGTTTAAAGAATTGGATTGGTTAATCAAGTAAATATATTCAAAAGCTATAAAAAGCACATCTACAGCTAGAATGTTTAGCTCAGGGGTGTCCAACTGTGGGATTTTAAGACTTATGGACTTCAATTCCCAGAATTCCATGGCTGGCTGAGGAATGCTGGGAGTTGAGGTTCACAAGTCTTAAAGTTGCCAGGGTTTAGATTTTAAGCTCTTTGTTAGGGCTTTACACAAAATGGAGACCCAGTCACCGAGGCTTCTAAATTCAAAAGGAGCAGGGAGTGAATGTATACCCGCACTGCAACAACATTCAGCAATATTGAAAAAGCTACTGGTGCCATCAGGACACCAAT
>NW_015386470.1:1330905-1349954 GCF_001527695.2 Protobothrops mucrosquamatus
TATACCATTTCGGACAAATGGCTGTCCAGTCTCTTCTTAAAAACTTCCAGTGTTGGAGCATTCACCGCTTCTGGAGGCAGGTTGTTCCACTGGTTAATTGTTCTCACTGTCAGGAAGTTTCTCCTTAGTTCTAGATTGCTTCTCTCCTTGATTAGTTTCCACCCGTTGCTTCTTGTCCTGCCTTCAGGCGCTTTGGAGAGCACTAGAGTCACTTTTAGCAAATCAGGTCTGTTTCCCCAATTATCATAATCCCTTTCGAAACTGCCTAATTATTTTGAGAGATTGCAGTATTGGGGAAGACAGATTTAGTTTATTTTCTGGGTGAGGCAAAGGTTGGGTATTTTTTCAAGAAAGATTGTTGAGAGGGCAGCAAAACACAACTGGGCTGGGCCAAGTAGTCATAATGTTGCAAAACAATGCAAACATTTTCTTCAGAAAGAGATTTGTCAAAAATTTGCTCAGTAGGTTTCAATATGCCATCTACAATGAAAATGTTGTTTTTGACAGGAAAGTCAAGAGAAGAGATTACTTTCCTGACTTCCATTTAGTTACTGGCAGGGCAAGCTACTGTATATAAACAGGGAGCAAACCCCACACTCACTAGCACTGATGATGTTATGTGGTTGGGTAATGAAACAACTGCAAGCGAACAATCAAGCTCAGACAGCACCAGGCACTCTACACAATATGTATTGACCACAATCTTGCATTAATTCCTTTTCTTCATAGTTAACAGGCGGCTTGAGCCATGGCTACAAGGTGTAATTGCCGTTACAGTCTTTTTGGTTTTGGCAATGATGACCTTTATCATCAACAAATTATGGTGCCAGGATAAAGAGTAAGTGCTGATTTTTCTTTCCCTTATGTCGGATTTCACTTGGTTTTATTCTATATGTCTGTTTGGTCACGAGATCTGTGATTGGACTCCTCATTTTCCTAAAATAAAGTGGCTACAGAGGCCATTAAACTGAAATGAAAGTATTAAGGAAATAAAGTCCCAATGGTGCTTTTTTCCAAAAGGCAATTGGGTTTTCTTGTTTTTTCCCCCCTTTGAAAACGTTTTGCTTCTCATCTAAGAAGCTTCTTCATATCTTCTTAGATGAAAAGCAAAAAAAATTCAAAGGGGAAAAAAACCCAAGAAAGTCCAGTTGTCTTTTGGAAAAACCACCTTTGGGATAACCATAGCCTTGATGATTGAGAATCTCCATAACATGAGGGAATAAGGGTTAATAATCTTTTTTACAGTTTTCTCTAAAAATCTTGTGTTTATATTACTCTGCTGGAAATGAAGGGGGAAAAAAGCAGATTTCTGAATATTTTATCCTGTGTGATTGAAATTAAGAAAACAATTTCCCAATTGTTTAAGAGAAGTAAGAGTAAACTGGTTCCGTGGCCTGGACTGGATTCCTTTCTCCTTTCTCATAGTTTCCTCCTAATAGAAAAGGAACTCTCGCAATGCCACACCTGTTTTAGCTATGGCTACAAGATCTGGATACAAAAAGTCCAGAAGGATTTGTTATTACATTTTAGTAAAGACTTAGATTTTATATATTTGTGATAGTTGTTTGGAATGTTGCAGTCCAAATCTGGTATAGTTAGAATGTACAGTATTGGGTTATGCAACTGAGGCCTTTCTTCTAGAAATCAGATACATACAAATTGCATACCAAATCTTATGGAGACACGATGGGTTCACATATCAAATGTAATACTTCTATATGCAGATTAACAAATTAATTAACAGAGAAGATCTGAAGTGTGCATCAGAAGTCCTCATCAAATTTTTAATCTTACTCAGCTGAGATGCAACTTTGCTATTGATTACACCATTGTGTCATCTATAGAATTATTGTTCTTTTTCATTCCATTAATGTTATTTATGATGTAAGCTTAACACTCTTGGGCTCTGTCTTATAACATTCAGAAATAAAGAAATATGATCTTCAGCTGAAAGAACTATATGTATGGATTGCTCCTCCAATTCATCATTATGCTCCTTCTAATTGCTTCTGCAGTGATTCCAAAGAAGAAGATAAACAAGTGTCCTTCATGAATGGGAATACTAAAGACTCCATCATTTCTAATGGAATGGAAGGAACATATTCACCAACTGCAGCAGACTTCAGGTTAGAGTTGTTTTCTAAACTATTAAAAAGAATAACTAACAACGCCCTTCCAGGAATACCTGCAGAAGTAAATCCTATTGTGTTCAATGGGGCTTATTCTAAAGAAAGTGAACGACAGATGTCAGCCTACTTCTGAAAACAAAGTGCCATTTTGATTTGGTTGTGACAACTTGTCCTTGATTTATCATTGTCTTTCTGTTTTACTGCCGGTTAACTATATAACATAACAGGGTCTGACAATGTGATCAATAATGACTGATCAATGAAAAGTTTCACATGTTTGTGTTTCACTTATTTGTTTCCTTTAGCTGTTAATTTGGCTATGTGTTTAACCAGCAACCCTGAAATGCTTCACTTCTGAAATCTATAGGAAAAAAACAAATTGATTTATGGATATATTAACTAACTGAGACCATTTGGGAATCTGAAATGATGTAGGGGTTTCCGGCTTGAGCAGGGGATTAGACTAGAAGACCTCTAAGGTCCCTTCCAATTCTGTTATTTTGTTATTTAGAACACGGAGTTGGTGTTTTTCCAAGGAAACAATTCTATTAGGTTAACCATGTACAGGTATTAGCCCTGCGAGATTGTCCAGATAAGAAGCATAACCGGGACTACTAGAAAGGGTCCCTTGTGAAACCTTTTCCATGCCCTCCTTCCATCTAAGGGGTGAGTCCAGTCTCCCAAGGTCATCCCCACATATCATTACATCAGAAGCAGCAAGTGGTTGTATCAGGGATCAAAAAAAAAGTATGACTTTCCCAGGATAATGGATTAAGGGCATCTGTCACCTGTACCCAAGACTGCAAATACCAATTATGCCCATATTTTACTTCCACCCAATCACTGCTCTTTCAAAGAAGGGAGGGATCATATGACCAGGACACTACTATGAATATCAGTGGGGCTATCTCTCAAATTAGGAAAAGAAATTGGAGGGAGGCCTATGCATGGTATCCTTGAACATAGGATGAGTGCCAATATAATACATAAATAAATTTTTCTAATATTTCAGGTGTGAAGAAGGCCTGCATGTTTATGAAAACGAAGTTGAGTTTCAGTGTGACACCATGACTGAATGTCATACCGAAAATCATGTAGAAGATCTTACCACAAATATGTAACATCATTTTGTTATTTATTATTATATTTTAAAACCTCCCTATAATATAGATTCCTTACAAGATAAGCCCACATCATTTATTTGGTATGATTTTAATCAAATTAATCAGTTTATTCAAAAGCTAACTAAGTTGGGAAGCATATTAACATTTTTGCATTGGATTTACTTGTCTAAGTTCTGCACATATTTAGGTAGAATTAATTGGCACATAGTATTCCCTCATATGTTTTTTCACCAAAGGGAACTCACTAACCTATTTTTTTCTATTTTAATTTCCTTTTTGTATATCTTTGTACTTTATAATTTTTGCAAGTCTAGTGCCACAGATGGTCCACAAGCTCATTTTCAGGACCTCTGCAAATCAGTGTTATGTTCCTTTTTACCAAGGAATTTCTTGGTTGAAAATTATTTTTCTTCATGGTAAAAGATTTTATTTTTTCAATCACCCTATAGGAGCACATGGATAGTGTTATTAATAAAGGTGAAGGCATGGTGGTAGTCTTCCAATTGCTTTCATTTTATTTTTTTTATTCTTGTTATAGAGTCACCATAAAAACATCTTTTTGGATGAGGCTGGAATGATTTCTGTATACAATTCTCATACATAAATTTTCAGTTATCCTTTTCTTATCTGCATTAAACAAATTGAAAAACTCATTACATATGAGCATATATAATTGGTTGTTACTTTTCTAATAAAATTTGTGAATAAAAAAGGTGCTACCAGACTCCTGATTTTTTCGCTAGCATAGACTAATATAGTTTTTCTCCTACAAAATTAACTGTTCAGAATCCTTTGAGAGTCTCAACAAATTTGTGGGTAAGATTACCCAGTAGACCCAAACTAGACACTCCATGTTTTTGATTACCACTTCCACAGTCCCATGCCACTGGCCATATGGGTTGATATGGTTGGCACAGTGGTAAGAATGCAGTATTACAAGCTAACTCTGCCCACATCCTGGAGTTTGATCCTGATGGGCTCAAGGTGACTCAGCCTTCCATTCTTTTGAGGTCAATAAAATGAGGACCCAGATTGTTTGGGGGCAATGTGCTGACATTGTAAACTGCCCATACAATACTGTAAGGCATTATAGGGCAATATATAAGTCTAAATGCTAGTTTTTAGTGCTAGTGCTATTGATACAATTTGAAGCCCAACCTGCAGGATATCAGGTTACCAATCCCTGACTATGCTATAATTGCATCTTCCAAAGGCCTTTGATAAGAGCGCCCCTGAAGACCTTTGAGTAGATTTAGAATTTATGAGCTAAAAAGAAAATCCCTTTGCAGATCAACAATATTATGCTTTTCTCTAAAGAATGTAAATGGACACTTCCCATAATGATATAAATAGTGTGGTTCCCCAAGAAAGTAGAAATATGTAGCTTATTTCTATATGATTTAGAGTTGGGTGCTCAGTTGTCTTGTCATATCTTATAAATAAGTCTAATATGAAGCCTAATTTGGTTGGATTTAATTTTGCAAGATTAGAGAGTCATTGTGTGTGAGTTGGACGGCTATAAAAATTTGTTTAATAAATTTATTTTTCACATTTTTGTACTACCCATCTCCCCCCCCCTCCCTCCAGAGTGTGATTCTGGGTCGTAAACATGAAAGTATTAAAATATAAAAACAGTATATAAAAGTTAAAAAAATTAGAGAGAGGAGATAAAAACAATGTTAAAATTAATTAAAAGGAGAAGGGAGGGCTCTCAGCGCACTAATCAGCCCCACAGATGTGCATTCCCCATGCAAGACTGCAAAGCCATGTTTTAACTCCTTTTCAGAAGGCCAAGATAGTGGAGGCCTGTTTCACCTCCAAGAGAGGGATAAATATTCTGCAGGATGAGGGAAATGGCGGAGGAAGCTGTCTTCCTGGATCCCGCCAGTTGAAGTTCTTTAGGTGATGGGGTCTGAAACATGCCTTCCTTGCTTGGCCTAGGCCAATATAAAGGCATGCAGATGGTTCCATAGAAATAAATGAATAAAAAATAAATAAAAATAGAGTAAAATATTAAAATGTAAGGACCTCACATGGACAACAATGGCTTGTATTGTCAAAGTCATGGTTTTCCTAGTTATAACATATAGCTATGAAAACCTGGACCACCTGAAAAGCCAAAGAAAGAAAAAAAATATCTTTAAGATGTGATAGTACAAAAACCCCTGAGAATGCCTTGAATTGTAAGAATAAATCAATGTCTAAAATCAGATTGCTCACGGTAGCACTAATAATGGGGCTCAAACTTAAGTACTGGAGACACAAAACAGGGAAGGCAAAAGTCACAGGACAAGAACCATAATGTGATACTTGGAAATATTGAAAGTGATTTTAAAAAGAGAGCTAAAGAAGAGAGGGTGATGGGATACTGGTACTGAAAACAAGTCTGAGCTTACAGGAACTCAAGGAAATGGTTACTGTCAGCCCCCTCCCCCAAATGATTTCTAACAAGTGGGAAAGAATGGGAGATAAGTGAAAATTGAACAACAAATTGGGAAAAGATTTTGACATAATCACAAAGAGTTCCATAAAACCTTGAACAGAATATACAACCATTGCAGAAAAAAAAATAGCTTCCATGATGCAATACATTAAGAAAGGAATGGAAACTAAAACAACCAATAATATAATACTTTTGCATAAATCCATAATGTAGCTTTAATAATGCTACATTATGACCATGCTTCAGGAAAGAACTGCGTATTTCTCCGTCAGTTGTCTTTGGTGCTAATTGTTAGAACTGTTATCCTCTTCCTTTTTCATTTCTTAATTTTGCTTTCTGAAATGTTTTTTGCTTTCTGAAATGAATTTTATTATGGCATTTTTTAAAACCACTTTGATTCAAATCTGGTAAGAAAATCCAGTACCCAGTTTATGAAACTACCTTCTTATAAAATAAAGGTAATACCTCTCTTGAATCAAGATGGACTAAGATTACACAGGTTTTTTTTCTTGGCAACCCTACATACACATACTTCCCAGTGATCTAGAGCCCATCCAAGAGTTCAGATCATAAGAGCATCATGAATTTATACTTGTTGGGTTGATTTGAAAGAAGCATTTAAATGTAACAAAATTCCAATCCTACTGGCTGAAGAAGACATAAGGGCAATCTTTATAATTCTTCTTCCTCACTGCCGTCTCTTTGGAGCTTGAGAATCCCTTTCCTAGAAACCATAAAAAGTAATCTAGGTAGGCTTTAGGAAGGAATAGAAATGTTATCTCCTGTTTTTCAAGTGGGTACCTATCATCAAGCAATTAAAATATATATTTTATTATATTTCTGTGGGCTTTTGGTAACTCAACTGAACAGAACGGAAGGAGGTCCAAATTCCACAAATTACTATACTAGTAGACTTCACTTAGCAACCACAAATGGGACTGGCAATTCTGTTACTAAGTGGAAAATCATGTGCCTACAACACACTCACAACTTCACTTCCCATTCAGTCATTAAACGGAATATCACATAAGCGCAACTTCAGTTTTATTTCCATCTTCTCCGTTAACTCTGCTTGTCACAAGCCAATTGTGAAATGGGGGAATGCCAAACACATGCAGGATGCTGTGATGGTCATAAATATGAGGATTGGCCACAAAGCTTTTTTTTTTTTTACTCTGTTGTAGCTTCAAATGGTCACTAAACAAGGCAGTTAGTAAGCAAGTGCTGTGTAAGGATTGTAATAGTGGCGAATATCTGTAGCTCGGGTGTAGGATGAGGGTGAAGGTTCGTTCTCCGAGCTTGTGGGTTGTTTTCCGAACGTTTTGTTACCAGGCTAGATAAGATGTTACCTAGCCTGATAACAAAACGTTCAGAAACCAACCCACAAGCTTGGAGACCGAACGTTCACCCTCATTGTATAAGGAGCATAAGACTAGACTCACTGCAACCATATAGCATTCAGCATGTTTAAAAGATTGGATGTGCTTCCCTCTAGAGGTCAACAATGAGTGTGAAATCACAAAAGCTTAAAAGAAGAACTAGTTTTTAAGGCATTAGTTTGAAATGCAGACCATGTCATTTACTGATTGTTTGTATGCAGAGAAATCAGTCACAGTATAGATTTTGTTTTCAAATGTGAGGGTTTTTTTAAAAAAAAATCAGATACATATTTCCTCAACTTACTTTGCATCTTCATGTATTTCTGTCAATGAAACCTATGTTGGAAAATAAATTTTAGCTATTATATATGTATAGTGCTAAGAGAAAAATATGAATTTAGGCCCTTAAACTAATTCCACAGGATCAAACAAAATTTGAGTTGGGGTATATCCTCTTTCATTGCAAGAAATGGTGCACTTTGTGTCAGGGTAGTGGTGGTGTGCAGTGGAAATTTTTCTCTTGGAAAAAAAAGTTATTTATCTAGGTAGGCCTATTTGTTACTAACTAGAAGAGAGCCTATCCACCTGTATAATGACTGAAAAAATATGGCTGCCGTGGATTTGATCTATCGCATTCTAAGCACTATTCTCTAGTGCAGAAAGAAAACAGCTCTATAAATCAGTGAGGAGAGTTATGAAAAAAAATCATTTATATTCCTACATTAGAGGAAGTATACATTTTCATGCAGTGGCAAATGTAATAGCTAGAAACAAATGATATCAACCCCAATATTGTTCAAGGAGTATTAGGAATGTGCGCTACCTTGAGTTTCTTATAAAGTAATAAAGTAAGATAAAAATAAAAAGATAGACAGACAGACAGACAGACAGACAGACAGACAGACAGATAGATAGATAGATAGATAGATAGATAGATAGATAGATAGATAGATAGATAGATAGATAGATAGATAGATAGATAGATAGATAGATAGATTAGGCAAGACCTGGCTCAAAAACAGCAACTGTGAGAGGGACCTTGGAGTCCTAGTGGATGATCACTTGACTATGAGCCAGCAGTGTGAAGCAGCCGCCAAAAAGGCTAATATAATCCTGGATTGTATAAACAGAGGCATAGAATCAAGATCACACAAAGTATGAGTACCGCTTTATAAAACCCTAGTAAGACCACACCTGGAATATTGCAACCAATTTTGGTCATCATACTACTAAAAAGATGTTGAGACCTTGGAAAAAGTTCAGAGAAGAGCAACTAAAATGATCAAAGGCCTGGAGACTAAAACATATGAAGAACAGCTGCAGGACTTGGGTTTGGCTAGTGTAAAGAAAAGAAGAAATAGGATGATATGAGAGCAGTATTCCAGTATTTCAGGGACTGCCACAGAGAAGAGGGGGTCAAACTATTCTCCAAAGCACCAGAGGGCAAGACAAGAAACAATGGTTGGAAACTGATCAAAGAGAGAAGCAACTTGGAATTAAGGAGAAACTTTCTGACAGTGAGGATAATTAACCAGTGGAACAGCTTGCCTTCAGAAATTGTGGGCATTCCATCACTTGAGATTTTTAAGAAGAGACTGGACAGTCACTTGTCTGAGATGGTATAGGTTCTCCTGCTTGAGCAGGGGGCTGGACTAGAAGACCTCCAAGGTCCTTTCGGGCTCTATTCTATTCTATTCTATTCTATTCTATTCTATTCTATTCTATTCTATTCTATTCTATTCTATTCTATTCTATTCAGATGATAGATAGATAGATAGATAGATAGATAGATAGATAGATAGATAGATAGACAGACAGACAGACAGACAGACAGACAGACAGACAGACAGACAGACAGGCAGGCAGGCAGGCAGGCAGGCAGGCAGGCAGGCAGGCAGACAGATGCATTGTAAAAAGCAAACTAAGTGATAGATAACAATTTTATATATGCAGTCACACTAAAAAGTAGAATGCAGTCAGGAAGAAACGTAAAAGGCAATCATGTACAAATCTTGATGTAAGATTTATGTTCATTGTTAAAATAAACGAGATACCACTTTATTCTGCTTTTGCAAATGCCTCTTAATGCATGATTTTTAAAAAAAATTGATTTGATTAAAAAGGAGGAAAGAATTTAGATTGTATATCACCAGAAAGACTGCTTTTCAGTAGGTAGCATGGATGATCTTCATTTTCCAACTTGCTTCCTTCAGGTCATCAGATGCTTTTAAAACTATTTATAAACGTATTTCTGGAGGTGGCATTGATAAATCATGCAAACCCAAAGCATAATTCCTAGGAAAATTGTAGCATGAAATATGGCTCAGATTAACAGGCAGTTAAACCACTGTATTTTATTCTTTTAGCGTATAATAAATGACACATGACTTAATTTCCTGTATATTATAGATTTTTCTCACAATTTTTAACTAAAATGTGCTTTGTCCCTCAGTTTTCAAGTTGTAAGCTAAAATTATAGATTCAAATATTTAACCATTTTATAATTTCAGGCGTAGAATACTAGGGCCGGAGTTAAGAAATTTTCCAAATTCAAGGACTGTGAACTTAAATACAAATTCATTTCAAATTTACATAAAGCTTTAATACTTCCAGATTCAGCATGCCTTCACTTAGAAAGTCGGTGTTAGGAAGCAATAGACCATTTTTAGTGTTGTTGGTTTGGCAGATACTAGCACTGAAATTTAATTCCCTGAATATATCTGGAGGGAATGAAAGAGCAATTCAGATGGTCTCTTAGAATAAGTACAGTATTCACACTCATCTTTGGGAGCCTGGAGCCAATGGGACAGATCAGCATGTACGATTATTTATCTTCAGATTCCTTTTTCAAAGCAAAACAGCTTTGAACACATTTGATTTCCATTTTGTCTAGAAATCTCAATGCAATAGCTGTATGAAATGTTCTTCTTCTTTTTTTTTACCTGTTGGAAATCTCTCCATGTGGCAAAAATCTGGGCAGCGGCAATGGTGGTGTGTGCAAGTGAACATACAACGGCACATGTGTGTGGGCAATACAAGATAGCACAAAAGTTTTCCTAGTCTTTGTTCACGCAAATGAAAGAAATAAAAATGCCATCCTTTGTGGCCTGTACACCCAGAAGCACTCAAACAAACACCCCCCTGAGCCTTCCCTTATCACTTTATTACACCTGCTAGAATGAATAGATTAAAAGGCCAAGGGAGGGAGGGAAGGCAGAAGAATCTCGCAGAAAGAGTGGGTTGGGGATTGTTAATTATTCTCTGGGGTCTCTAATCTTTAACTGGCAAACAGCATCACTAACTGTCTTAAACCTCCTTCTGGAAGACACTGATAATAAACCATCTGCATGAAGGAAACCAATTATCTAGCCCTCAGTAGCCGCCTCTGACATGGCTGTAGCAGGAGATAATAGATGCACAGTATGTAATAATGACACGTCATTTATGATTATCTCCCCGATACATGACCTTTTTAGCACTTCTAAAAAGAGAGAGAGAGAGAAAACGAGCATCCTGGGTGCTTAGCATCTACACACACACACACACACACACACACACACACACACCGCACATCTTCTTCAGCCCTGTGATGTAACCTTGTTGCAAGTGCAACTGGAACCTACCGAGCTGTTTAATTGGATTTATGGCCCATCCCATCAGACATCTTTAATAAATGGCTGTTTGAGGTGCAGCCATTGTTACCATGGCGACTGGAGAGAGAGAGAGAGATGGCTAAAAAAGTACAGAAATAGCATGGTGATAAGAGCAGCCCTTTGGGCTGAACACTCAAATGATTAGATATCTATCGCCAGAACCAGCTACCTCAATCTCCCACTCCATCCAGTTCCATAATGAGCAGATTCAATGGCTCCTTCAAGAGAGAAGTCGGCAGTGTAGTTATGGGTGTTTCTCTTGCCCTAACTCATGACAGAAAAAAAATGATGTGTTTATATATACATTGACCTACTAACCAACAACCTCATATCAACCATAGATGTGAAACTATCTCCTATAGTTGAAGTATGGTTTAGCATATTGTGAAAGCGATAGGTAACACAATCACTGTTTCTGACTGAAAGCTCATCTTCTGGACTTCATCTCAAAACCTTCATCAATTGTGTATGAACTTTTTCTGCTTGGAAGTATATAGGAGATATATTCTGAATCTTCCTTATTTCTGTCAGAAGCGCCTACAAATTATAAACTCATAACATTCAACACTGAATAAATGAAACAGGTATAAAGCAGGTCATAGAAATATAACATATTACAAAGTACGTAAAATAAATAGGATTAAAATTAAATGACGTTTGCCCAATATCAGGCCATATCAACAGCATTTTCTCTTGCCAGCATGAGGTCTTCTTCTGTACGTGTTGAAGGACATCATAGGCACCAGAACATATGTGAGATGAATAGAATAACAGAATTGGAAGGACCTTCTTCTAGTCCAACCCCCTGCTCAGGCAGGAAACCCTATACCATTTCAGACAAATGGTTGTCCAATCTCTTCTTAAAAACTTCCAGTGCTGGAGCATTCACAACTTCTGGAGGCAGGTGGTTCCACTGATTAATTGTTCTGTCAAGAAATTTCTTTTTAGTTCTAGGTTGATTCTCTCCTTGATTAGTTTCCATCCATTGCTTCTTGTCCTGCCCTCAGGTGGTTTGGAGAATAGCTTGACTCCCTCTTTTTTGTGGCAACCCCTGAGATATTGGAACACTGCTACAATATCATCCCTAGTCCTTCTTTTCATTAAACTAGACACACCCAATTCCAGCAACTGTTCTTTATATGTTTTAGCCTCTAGTCCCCTGATCATCTTTGTTGCTCTTCTCTGCACTCTTTCTAGAGTCTCAATATCTTTTTTACATCGTGGTGACCAAAACTGGATTTAGTATTCTAAGTGTGGCCTTCCCAAGACATTATAAAGTGGTATTAACACTTCATGTGATCTTGATTCTATCCTCTGTTAATGCAGCCTAGAACTGTGTTGGCTTTTTTGGCAGTTGCAACATACTCCAAGCTCCCTCTCATAGTTACTACTATTAAGCAAGGTACCACCTATAATTTACCTGTGCATCTGGTATAGATGGATTGAGATATATTCTGAATGTCCATCTATGATGCCATGTTCATCCAATATTTATTCCTCGCCGAGTTAGTAAACTTACTCAGCAAGCAAAGTGAATGAGGTACTATTAAGGACAGATGTATGTCTAATGATTACTATTTAGTCAGCTCTTTCTCAGTTGATAAGGAAATTTATTGTCAGTGATTAATGTATTGCTATAGAAATGACAGAATCACAAGTTACATTAAAGATGAATACATTTATTACATCAGCTATCAAACACTATGTTTTTTTCTGAAACTAGTCATCAGCAGCAAAATGATTATAATGCCTTAAATAAACCATAGAAGATATATAGCAGTGGTTCTTATACTGGATGCAATGACTCCCAACGGAGTAATTTGGTCATATCCTGAGGATAATGGAGCAATTTGTAACTGCTTATTTGTGAGCCAAGGATCAAATCTGGGACTGTCTCTCATGAAGCATTTCCATAGAACAGCATAGTCTGTAGTTTTGATGGGGGTAATTACATTATTCTGTTTGAGTCATCAATTTTAGCCATCAGATGTCTTTCGTTTAAATGTATTTGAAATACATAAAGTATATGTTACATTTATTTTGTATAAATTTACAATTAAATATAAATATTTATAAAACAGATACAGTGCATTTATTTTAATTTTCAGTTACAGATTCTATAAAATAAACCCAAAAGGGAAAACTCTGGGCAGTCACATAGCTTCCTGTCATATGTTATTAGTCTGGGATATTAAAATAAGGTAAATAAGGGGAAAGATTCAAATATCATCTCAGCTGTTTTAATTTCTAGGAAGCCTAAGGTACAGAGTAACAGGTTCCTTAGCTGAAAATTTCACAAGCTCAGTTCCATACATCAATTTTCTGAATTGGATATACAGTTAGGGGTGAATTTCTGAAGGGCTACAGGTGAACTACAACTCATATTCCTACATTGCTAGAAATGATGAGCTGGAGTGTCACAGATTGCCTACTAAGGCGTCAGAGATTCAGTATGGGAAATCTTCTAGAAGTAAGAATTGAGAAAAAGACACACAGTTCAGCAGATGTGATATCTCTATGGAGTATTTTTACTCCCTGTCCAGCAATGGTATAATAAACTGAGGACACGTGTCTGTACTTTCTAAATCCTTTTGCTGCCATCTAGTGGTTTGATTCAATATAACATTAATCCCCTCCCACCTTTTCCTTTGATTCACCCCTCTCACTAAAAATCAGCAGAATTTCCTCACTGGGAAATGCTTTATGACATAATGTGAATGAGTCTGAGACTGGGACCAAGACATTGTTTTCCGAGTGATCTGAATAGATATCATGTTTGCCAAGAAAAGAAGTAGGATAAAAAAATCTGACGATGTATCAAGCATCTATAATTGATAATCCTTTGTTGAGCTTCTTTAAGTTGCCAGAGGCAAATTGAAACTCCTGCAGTTCAACTCACACATCTTTCCTTTTTATCATTGCCAAGAATGCCACATGCTTACTTATCATACTAAAGTTCACTAAAACTATCTGAAATATAAATTATCCTTCAAAATCAGAAGATTCACTTGCTCTTTAATGCACACCAGTAACTATAATTGGTAAAGTCAGTGAAAGAATTTAGAGCATTGACACAAGAACTTCCACATCTGAGATGCCAAATGGAGATGGCTATTAGAGATCAGTGAAGACTAGTTTCTTTTACTGCCATCTAGTGGCCAACTGGAATTTTGCTGCTTAGATAGGGTAGCTCAGTGGTGGCGAACCTATGGCACGGGTGCCAGAGGCGGCACTCAGAGCCCTCTCTGTGGGCACGCACACTGTCATCCCAGTCCTAGGCCTTCAGCTGGGTTTTATAAAACCTTTTCGCTTTAGGCCTCCGCCGCCATGTGCAAAAAAAAGGTTCAATCAATCAGTCAATTTCAACTTCTCAGGGGAAAAAAAAGATCTTGCAAAGTTGGAATTGATTGATTGAACTTTTTAGTCCCACCAAGTCTGCCGTTACCACCCACCCAATGGGCCATGCCCAACCAATGGGCCACACCCAACCAATGGACCACACCCACCCGGCACCCGATGATGCATAAGTGGGTTTTGGGTTGCAGTTTGGGCACTCGGTCTCTAAAAGGTTCGCCATCACTGGGGTAGCTTATACTTTCCAGCACTCAAGATCAGACCAGGTGTTTGCATATGCATTTATCTGTCTTTATCTCTTAAGCACATGTTAGTCTACCTGCTCATAAAAAATAGAACTGAGAGAATCAAATTTTCACACAAAGAAAAATTTGAATTGTCCTGCCATGATTAAAGTAGTCATGGTGTACAGACCAAAATTAAGCCCAAAATTTATGTTGCTAAACAAGACAGTTGTTAACTGAGCCCTATGTTATGACTTTTTTGTTACAGTTAAGTGAATCACTGCAGTTAAGTTAGTAACACGGTTGTTAAGTGAATCTGGCTTCCCCATTGACTTGGCTTGTCAGAAGGTAGTAGTGACCCCAGGACACTGAAACCATCACAAATATGACCCAATTGCCAAGTGTCTGAATTTTGATCACATGACCATGGGGCAACAGTCATAAGTGTGAAAAGCAGTCATAAATAACTTTTTTCGGTGCTGTTGTAACTTCAAATGGTCACTGAATGAAAGATTTTAAGTCGAGGACTATCTATATTCAGTTAACCTAGTTTTCTGGTTTTGCACAATAACTTGACCCAAAAGCTGTTCACATGGAGGAGTTCTCACAACTTCTTAGGCAATCCTTTAGTTGGCTGGTTGTTGGCTTAGTGCATTCCTGCTCAGGAACTCTCAGTGTGTTCCACTCAGTGCCTATATTTTAATTGTACACCACCCAGAGTCTCTCCGTGAGAGAGATGAATAGTCTCTAACTTTGATGTACAAATAAATATGTATAAATAAATTTCACAAGCATAGATATTAGGAGCTTCAGAAGTAACCTCTCATGTGTTCAGTAGTGAATGCATCTACTGATGCAAAACTTAAACTGTTTACTCTTTATTTTGCTCACTTTTAAAGTAGAACTTAGATTTGGGGAAAGGTGCTTAAACTATTAGAGCACAGCACCCATTTGTACACATTCAAACTCATGTTCTAAATGAATGGTACATTAGTCGCTTAAGATATGTGCAATTGCTGTGGCACTTTTATGCCTAAGATGGTCATATATTCCTTTCCAGGTTATAGTACTTAAAATAGCTTAAAAATAACCTCCTTTTCTTAAATAGATTTAAAGATTGCTGGCTGAGGAATTCTGGAAGTTGAAGTCTACTTATCTTAAAGTTGCCCAGTTTGAAAAACACTGCAGTAGAATTAAGCACATGCTCACCCTCTTTAAAAAAAAATGTCTGAAGTCCTTGAATAAAAAGGTTATTGATGTCAAAACCATTTATAAAATTCTGGTGAGCCACCAGCCCCAGAGTCAAGGATATGGTCATAAAAAGGACAATATTTGGGACAAATCCAAATATTCCAAAGAGTACCTATCCTGTGCAGCAGAAAAAATGAAGCAGGAATTACAAACACCCCCCAAAAAATCCCCATATAGCTCAATATTCCTGGTGATCTACAGATGTTGCTCATCTCAAGTTTGTAAAAGTAACAAAAAAATTGGATGATTTTTCAGACTTCTGAAAGAACATTCTATGGGTAGATGAGTCAAAAATGGATTTTTGGGATCTACATGGATATTAGAACACTAGCAGAAACCAATCCCTGCTTTTCAGCTCCAAGTGCGGGATATATTCCGTATTCATTCTACCCCTTTCTAATCTTTGCTTGATGGTCCTATTCATGACCACGACTGTAAATATTCAATTAACAGACACTTAAATCTTAAAACCTTCTGGTTCTTAGACAAAAGCGGTTGCAATTTCATCCAAAGAGAATTTCCTTCAGGGATCCGATAGCCAGGGAATCCTCTATTAGTAGATAGAATCACCAGGAATCAGCAACCTGTTAGAATGGCTGAAAATTCAGTCTTTTTATTTATAATTTTTTTTATCTTACTTTTTCCTTACCTTACTATTCACTTACCTTGCCATTATATCCCTTACTATCTAGACTAGAGGTCCCCAATCTTTGCAGCTTGGTAGCCCAGCTGGAGGGGAGGGGAATGGGGAATGCCAGCGGTGGGCTGGTGCTCGTGAGCGCATGCAGCTCCATTCACACAAGCGAGAAGAGAAGCCCTTCGGGCATGGTTTCACGCTCCTTCAGGCTTCTCCATGCCAAAAGCTTTTGCCAAGGGACAGAAGACCTAAATCAGCGTGAGATTGCTTCCCTGAAGCTTTTTGTCCCTTTGCAAAAGCTTTTGGCATGGAGAAGCCTTTGGGGGCACAGTCTTGTGCTCCTTCACTCCAAAAGTGGATCAGGTGTCCTGTGCAGGCAGCCTCAGTCAGTCAGCAAAGCTGAGCAGGGTAGGCTTGTCCCACTCAGCCTCTGCTCTCACTGCTCTGCTTTTGGAGCATTTGGAGCAGGCGGCTTGGCGGCCCGGCTGGGGGGGGGGAGAGGGGAACCCGGCTGCACACACGTGCACAGCTCTATTCATGCAAAAGATAAGCCTTTGGGATGCTACTCATGCAAGTGGAGCTGCCAGTACGCACTGGCCCACTTCTCGCATGGCCCAGTTCCAAATAGGCTATGGCCTGGTAGTGGGCTGCGGCCAGGGGTTGGGGACTTCTGATCTAGACCATTTCATTATTTCTCATCTTTTTCAATAGCCATCATCTGTTTTGAACCAAAAGAGTCTTTGTTTTCATTTCTACTGTATGTGAACCAGTTCTTGTAAGCATGTATCAATGTGTCTCTCGTTGGTCTTCTCGATGTCTACATTTCTTGTATGTGTCTTATTTTTGCAGACAGCTTCCATTCCTTTTAGGGATTATTCATTCATTAATTGGATTTTTTGGGGAACATTTATGTGTGCTGCAGCTTCCAAAAAAGTCAACACAGTGCTAGGCTGCATTAACAGAGGGATAGAATCAAGATCACGTGAAGTGTTAATACCACTCTACCATGCCTTGGTAAGGCCACACTTGGAATACTGCATCCAGTTTTGGTCACCACAATGTAAAAAAGATGTTGAGACTCTAAAAAGAGTACAGAGAAGAGCAACAAAGATAATTAGGGGACTGGAGGCTAAAACATATAAGGAACGGTTGCTGGAATTGGGTATGTCTAGTTTAATGAAGAGAAGGGCGGGGTGACATAATAGCAGTGTTCCAAAGAAGAGGGAGTCAAACTATTCTCCAAAGTGCCTGAAGGCAGGACAAGAAGGAACGTATGGAAACTAACCAAAGAGAGAAGCAACCTAAAACTAAGGAGAAACTTCCTGACAGTTAGAACAATTAATCAGTGGAACAATCTGCCTCTAGAAGCTGTGAATGCTCCAACACTGGAAGTTTTTAAGAAGAGATTGGACAGCCATTTGTCTGAAATGGTATAGGGTTTCCTGCCTGAGCAGGGGGTTGGTCTAGATGACCTCCAAGTCCCTTCCAACTTTTATTATTATTATTATTAAATAATAATAATAATAATAATAATAATAATAATAATAATAATAATAATAATAATAATAATAATAATAATACCTAGTAGCGTGTCAGTCGGTCTACAAGTCTGACCTAAACCGTAAAACAGATGGATAGCTCAGGAAAGGGTCCTGGACCCTATCCGTCTACACCTACAAACTACCATAATGAGATATCGTTGCAGGATGAAAGCAGTTCCTAGTAAGGCCGCCTTTTGCAATTGACTAATGGTGCAATTGACTAATGTCAATGCCAATGGTGTTCAAGTGGTGCTCAAGTTGTTTTGGGATTGCACCCAAGGTGCCTATTACTATTGGTACTACCCTTGCTCGCTTTTGCCACAGTCTTTCTATTTCTATTTGTAGGTCTTTGTATTTTGTGATCTTCTCCAGTTCTTTCTCGTCTATTCTGCTGTCTCCAGGCACTGCCATGTCCACTATCCAGACTTTTTTGTCTTTCTTATCGATAATTGTTAAGTCCGGGGTGTTATGTTGCAGGTGCTTGTCTGTTTGAATTCTGAAGTCCCAGAGCAGTTTAACTTTATCATATTCTATGACTTTCTCTATTTTATGATCCCACCAGTTCTTACTTACAGGCAAATGATATTTCTTGCAGATCTTCCAATGCACCATTGTTGCTACTTTGTCATGCCGCTGCTTGTAGTCAGTCTGTGCGATCTTCTTGCATCAGCTTACCAGGTGGTCCACTGTTTCTTCAGCTTCTTTGCATAGGCGGCACTTACTGTCTGTTGCTGTCTTCTCAATTTTGACTTTGTATGCATTTGTCCTTAAGGCTTGGTCTTGTGTAGTCAGAATTAGTCCCTCGGTCTCTTTCTTCAATTTTCCTGCTCTTAGCCATTGCTAGGTCTTGTTATTATCTGCTTTCCCAGCTATTTTTTTAATGTACTGGCCATGCAGTGCTTTGTCTTCCCATGCCTCTATTCTGTTCTTCATTTGTTCTTTCTTGTAGGCCAGTTTGGTCTCTCCAGTAGTCAGTAAGCCTTCCTGATATACTAATTTCAGTGCATCTTCATCACTGTCCTTCAGATATTTTTCCAAAGCTATTTTTTCTTCTTGAACCATCTGATGTACTTGCAGCATTCCACGCCCACCTATTTGCCTTGGTAGATAAAGTGTGTCAATGTCACTACGTGGATGAAGGGCATGATTCATTGTCATTATTTTTCTGGTCTTCCTATCCATTGCTTTTAGTTCTGCTTGAGTCCAGTCCACTATTCCAGCTGTGTATCTAATGACTGGAATTGCCCAGGTATTGATTGCCTTTATGGTATTTCCTCCATTGAGTTTGGATTTTAAGATCTTCTTCACTCTCTT
>NW_015386470.1:1350298-1362074 GCF_001527695.2 Protobothrops mucrosquamatus
TTCATTGTCATTATTTTTCTGGTCTTCCTATCCATTGCTTTTAGTTCTGCTTGAGTCCAGTCCACTATTCCAGCTGTGTATCTAATGACTGGAATTGCCCAGGTATTGATTGCCTTTATGGTATTTCCTCCATTGAGTTTGGATTTTAAGATCTTCTTCACTCTCTTGATGTATTCACCTCTAATCTTTTTCTTGACTTGTATTATTATTATTATTATTATTATTATTATTATTATTATTATTATTATTATTATTATTATTATTATTATTATTATTATTCACTGATTCTTTACAAACCATAAACTGAAGCATATAACCACTACTTCCACTGCATTTGTGTACTATCTTTTGCTCTTTCAACTTATCACCTCTGTCTTTTTTTGGGCGGGGGGGTTCATTCACTACATCCAATTATATTTTTCTTACTTTTCCCTTTTCTTTTGACTGATTTGCTATTCCTTCATATACTTGCTTCACAGTTTGATATTATCTGTGTGTCTATATACTGAATAATAATATACTTGCTTTGTATTGCTCACTTATTTTTGAATTAAATCCATTTTTTTCAGGATCCATTCCGTTTGTTTACCCTGTTGCTTCTTCTTGTTTTACTATACCCACTATTTAAGTATCATGTTCCCATTATATTCCTCAATTCAGGAGCACAGTACCTACTTTCATTTTGATATGGTTTACCCATAGCCATTTTTTAGTTATTTTATGAACATGTAACTCTTCACAACAGACCACATAATAGCCGCTGTCTTTTTATCAGCATTTGCACCTCTGAAAAATTCTCTATCAGTTTTCCTATCTTTAGTAAATGTTCGATAAGATACACAAAATTATTGACTTGTTTTACCTCTTCAGTAGTTATGTATACCCACTTTTTCATTCAATTTTCCCTATTAAGCATAACTACTTTGATGTTTAGTACATTACTTTTAGATGCATAATGACTCATATTCTTTGCAAATAATTATGCTACCATGTTCTATGTAGATTTATTCATAAATTTGTTAAACTAGTAAGGGAATTTCCAAATCCTTCTTTTACTCTCTTGCTCAATGTTAAATCATTGGCTAAGCACTTCATTTATACTGATTCATGCCCTATTTCTATTGCATGTCTCTTTCATCACATTTTTCTTAATTTCATTGCTTCAATTAATATAAATTCATCATTACTCCTCTTACATTCTAAGTTGCAACCTTTCATTGCCAAGGTTGTCAACAAATGGTCCTACAGATATTGACTTCTGATGTCTGTCATGACTTTAATTAATCAAGGTTTTCACGATGCTTTTCAGTAAGAGAAAGTGTAAACTAGGTGACAAATCTTAGTTTTACCCACGGCAAACATCCTCTGCTAATAGTAAAAGCAATAACCATCAGTTTTAGCACATTTTGGCCGGTGTGTCAAAAGCCCAACCCAACCAGTATCAATATTGTGCTCATGCTATTCTATGCAAGCTAGGATCTGTAAACAGCCTTGTAAGCCAACATACTGTTGTTCACATCCCACTAATCTGAAAGTACATGCAATGTACTGACACATACTTCCATACACTAACAGAAACATATTTTTTAAAAATAGAAAGTGCACCTGAGGCAAAAGGATTGTGTATTTAGGAAAATATTGTTAAAAAGTAGAATGGATGTAGAGTTCTTTATTGTAATGGCACAAACATTCATTCATTGTAGACAGGGATGGTTGCAGTTCTCATCTGATTTTCCGGCTCTTCACTGCATAGGATAATGGAATCTTGATTAAGCTGACCAGCTGGGCGAAGAGGCAGTGTCCCTTATATCTAGGTATCCACTTGATATATGAGGTCATTTCTGTATTGTGCATTATCTGTATTGTTAAGTCTGGAGAATAATGGCGAAGGAGGCAATGCATGTTGCTAACAGCTCTTTATTCTCTCTCTCTTCCAGCTAACAACCAACAAGAGCAGAGGCACGCAGGCCTCTATTTATACCCCTGGATCCCCGGGCAATTCCAACCAATAGCAGGCAGTCTTTTCCCGCCTTGCACATGCGCGCAAGGCCGGCGCCGCTCAGTCTGGCCCCGGGCAGCTTTTGCAAATGCCCGGGACTCTTGCATCGTCCTGAACCTGCTTCTGCAGGCTCAGGACACAACACCCCTCCCCTCTAGATAAAATAATGCTGCGCCCAACATGGACGCCACCTTTGGTAGAGCATGTGTTTACTAACTTTTGCATTAAATGCACAGAGTGTGAGGAGCATAGGGTCGTTCTGTCGTTCTGAGAACCAATGCGCCCAACCCTTTTCCTAAGAGCTAACCAGCCTGTACCTCTTGTCCAGATTTCTATAACTCTTGCTGACCTCACGTAATCTGCAAGGTATTTGGGAGGGCCTTTGACCCGTAGCGACCTTCTTGGACCTGGGGAGCTTGCAGTGTCCCCACCGTTGCTTTCCACACTAGGTGAATTACATTGTGGCTGTCTTATGACTGCTGCCTGACTTCCCTGCTCGCCTCCTAGGCTCAGGAAGTCAGGACTCTGCTGATCACTATACCTGGTCGACCTGCCTCTTAGGGAGCTTTCTGAGCCCTCTGAACTCATCTCTTTGTTCCCAGAAGGTGTATAATTTTCCTGGCTCCTTTCTGTAGTGATAGGGTCCAAGGATACCTCCCTGTTAGCCCTAATGCGTGGGGACTTCCTTCTGTGAGCCATTGCTGGAAAGGGCAAGTCCCCTACCTGTTGTGCCTGCTCTCTTGTATGTTGTGAGTTATGAGGATGCTCCCAGTCAGTCTCCTTGTCTGGAGTATTGTTGGTGAGTTGTGGGTAGTGAGTATACCTCCGGTGTGACTCCCAGGCTGGAGTGAGTGTGGGGGTGTATGTTTGCCCCCTGCCCCATGAATTCCTATTTGGAGCACTTGCGGAATTTGGGTGTTGCGTACCCATGGTGTCCTCAACAGCCAGTGCGGCTGCTCATGCTGATTCCCAGAATGCATTTCCCATTCCTCCTCCCCCCCTAGAGAAGACTGAGGAGGAAACCGAGGCGAGTCCCGCCTCACACGTAGTTGATCAATCTGGCGGTGAAGAACGCGGCCGTCATCCAAGGACACCTCATAGGACAGAGGCCCCGAGACCTTGCAGACCACAGCCGGGACCCAGAGGTGTCCAGGCCCATAATTCCTGGCCCAGACAGGATCGCCCACTTGAAGGACCCATGGTGGGTGCGGCTGGGACACCTGTGAAGCTACTCGCTCCGGATGCAGCCTGTCCAATTTAGTCACAAGCCGGCGACCCCAACGGAGTTCAGCCGGGCACTTACCCGTGGCAGTGCACGGAGTAGTATGATGGGCTAGAAGGAAGTCAGCCAACCTGTGATGCCAGTTGCCATAAGTCAGTTTCTTGAGAGCGTCCTTGGCGACGTGAACCATCCGTTCAGCCAGACCGTTGGTGGAAGGGTGGAATGGAGCCGAAGTAGCATGGCAAATCATGTTGGCTTGTAGGAAAACCTGAAACTCAGTAGAAGTAAATTGAGGACCATTATCCGACACCAAAACATCTGGCAGACCATGGGCAGCAAAAATGTTTCTCAACACCTGGATGGTCTTGGCAGTAGTAGTGGATGACACAGGCACAACCTCCAGCCATTTGGAATGGCTATCTACAACAACCAGGAAGAATTGCCCCTGAAAGGGCCCAGCGTAATCTATATGTATTCTAGACTATGGAGTGTGTGTTTCCTCCCACCTATGAACAGGGGCCTGAGGCATTTCCGGCCTGGACTGCTGACATGCATGACACCCATGTACCTGGGCCTCAATGTCTCTATCAATGCCAGGCCACCACAAATGGCTGCGCGCAAGCGCTTTCATCCTGACAATCCCAGGGTGACCCTCATGTAAGGAAACTAAGATTCTCGACCTCAATGAGGCCGGAATCACAACTCTAGAACCCCAGAGGAGGCAGCCATTGAACGTGGACAACTCGTGCCTCTTGACCCAAAAACGTTGGAAGTCCTCCTCTGGGCATCTGTCAGGCCAACCTGACAGCACCCATGTCAGCACGCGTTTAAGCGTGTGATCAGTGGCAGTTTCAGCAGCCACATCCCTAGCATTAAGGGGACACTCTGGCAAATCCTGAATGGACAATATGTGCACAGCAGGGGCAGGATCAGGCTCCACAGCAGGCAATGGCAGCCTATTTAAGCCATCAGCATGACCCATTTCTCTGCCAGGTTTGTGAACTAGTGAATAGTCATAAGCTGACAAAAAAATGGACCATCGCAGCATGCGAGGGGACAGGATGTGTGGGGTTTGTTTGGACGTAGTAAACAACCCCAGCAAAGGCTTGTGGTCAGTAAAGACCATAAAGTGGCGGCCGTAGATGAAATCATGGAATTTTTTAATTCCAGCCACAATAGCCAAAGCCTCCCTATCAATTTGAGCATAGTTACGCTCAGCAGCAGACAATGTCCTAGAATAATATGCCACAGGGACCTGAGTTCCATCAGCCGTCAGATGGCTAAGCACAGCACCCACACCATAGGGGGAAGCGTCACAAGCCAGACACACTGGCAACTGCTCATTAAAATGAGCTAGCACCGCATTGGATGTAAGCAAGGCCTTAACCTCATTGAAACTAGCTTCATGGACTTTGGTCCACTGCCAACAGGCATTTTTATCCAAAAGTCTGTGTAAAGGTTCAGCAATAGCAGCTTTATGAGGCAGAAAAGCATGATAGAAATTCAATAAACCAAAAAAGGCTTGTAATTCACCCTTAGACTTAGGGCTTGGAGCCTGCTGAATAGCTTTGAGCTTAGCATCAGATGGGTGGATACCCTGAGCATCTATCCTGAACCCCAGGAAATCAGTGGAATGTACACCAATCTTACATTTGTCCTGTTTTAACTTAAGGCCTGCTCTTTGGAAACAAAGCAAAACAGCCCTTAACCTCTCTGCCAGCGTTTGAGCTGAGTCCCCTGCGATGAGGACGTCATCAAAATAAGCTGTGTGTGGTCCTTATGGGGAGTCCCACAAAAGGTAATGTGAAACTTTTTACGGTCCCCGATGTAAGTGGGGTTTGACGTTGGAAAAGTGGAACTTTCGGGGAGATACCCATTGTTAAGTTTGAGCCTCTGCTGCTGCATCATCAACAGGCAACTGTTGATACGCTTGAGCCAGGTCAAGCTTTGCAAAAATCTTACCTTCCTTAAGAGAAGCCAAAATGTGGGTCACTACAGGCACAGGATAAGCATGTTGCTGTAGGGCCTTGTTTAGTGTGCACTTGTAGTCTGCACAAATACGAATGTCCCCATTTGCCTTTAAAGGCGTTACAATGGGAGTTTCCCAAGGGCTGGAATCTACAGGCTCTAATATGCCTTGCTGGAGCAACTTGTCCAGTTCAGCATCAATCTTGCCCTTAAGAGCAAATTGTACTCTCCTAGGTTTAACCCTTATGGGCTGTACAGCTGAGTCTAGCTTTAGTGAAACTGGAGGTCCCTTGTAGGATCCTAGCTCAGAACTGAACACATCTGCAAACTCCTTGCAGACATCTGCAAGGGTCTCTGTTTGCAATTTGTGCAGCCCTGTTACCTGGATTCCTAAGGCCTCGAACCAATCGAGTCCAATCAGACTCGTGCGCTCACCCCCAACAACCAGCATGTCTAAGGGGCCTTCAAAATTCTTATACTGTACCTTAAGGGTGGCCTCCCCCTTAACGCACACCTTGGAATTTTGAAAATCAGTAAGGATTACATTAGAAGGCCTTAGCGAAGCTCGCTGGCCACTGCTGCTGCAGATTTTGTGAAATGTGTTGAGGGAAATTATGGATAGGGCAGATCCCATGTCTAGTTCCATCGACAATGGAACTCCTTGCAGTCTTACTTTAAGGGACAATTTCTTTTTAAGGGGTTTGTGTGTGCCTATTCTTAATATATTCCTGCGTGTTGCACAGAACCCCACCCTGTTTTGGCTGGGTACCCTGGTACCTTTCAGATTCAATTCTTCCTTTGGTTGTACCTTCTGTCAACCCAGGCAAACCGCAGCGATGTGGCCTTTCTTTCCGCACGCTCGGCAGATGGCGGAACGGAACTGACATTCCACTCGCTTGTGGTGACCTCCGCATCCGAAGCATCGAAGCTCCACTGGGCCTTTGTCCGGATGATCTTTGGGCCTCCTTCCGGCTGCTTGATAAAGCTTGTCCACTTCATCTTCAGGATCCTCTTCCGCATCCTCCCGCACGTCCTCCTTGTGGATGGTTGCAGTCTCTGGAGCGCTTTGAGTGGGCCGCAGATTCTTTACCGCTCCACCTGCAGCTTCCTCTGCCATAACCTCTTGCAGAGCATCTTGGAAAGAGACATCTTCCTTAGCAAACAGCTTCTGCTGTAAGTCTCTGTTCCTCAGTCCGCACACAAAACGATCACGCAGCCTTTCTTCTAGATCCTTGAACTCACACGGTTTAGCCGCTCTTCTCAAGGCTGCAATAAATTCTTTTGCTGATTCCCCAGCTCGCTGATCTCTCAGTTCAAATGTGTGCCTCCAAGCAATAACAGATTGCTTGGGCTGGAAGTGTTCTTTCAAAAATTTCTTCAGATCAGAGTATGAAACAGTTTCTAGTGAGGCCGGGGCTACTAGATTCTCGGCGATCTCAAAGGTGTCTTGCCCACAAACGCACAACATTGTGGCAGCCTTTAGACCATCTTCCCTTATCTGATTCACGTGGAAGTAAGTCTCCACCCTTGCAACGTAAGATTCCCATTTCTCCGGGTGAGAGACATCAAATTCAGATAAGCGACCGATTTTCGCCATGATCAAGGGACAGGGTTTTCTTCAGCCGCACTCACCCTCCAGCGATGCTGTACTGGCAGGATAGACGCTGACTTCAACACCGTCGTCCCTCTTCCGGACTTCTTTTGGGTGAGTCTTCAAGCTTCCCTAGCTGTCTAGACTAAATCCCATCCTCGTCGCCAGTGTTAAGTCCGGAGAATAATGGCGAAGGAGGCAATGCATGTTGCTAACAGCTCTTTATTCTCTCTCTCTTCCAGCTAACAACCAACAAGAACAGAGGCACGCAGGCCTCTATTTATACCCCCGGATCCCCGGGCAATTCCAACCAATAGCAGGCAGTCTTTTCCCGCCTTGCGCATGTGCGCAAGGCCGGCGCCGCTCAGTCTGGTCCCGGGCAGCTTTTGCAAATGCCCGGGACTCTTGCATCGTCCCGAGCCTGCTTCTGCAGGCTCAGGACACAACATGTATAATGACCTAATTTGCTTCCTATGACATAAATCATTGCTAATTATCATATCTCTAGCTGCCTTATCTGGATTACTTAAGACGAAAAGGAACTTCCCTCTGTTTTGGGGGGGATGCCAAACAGAAATTTGGTGCATTGTATCTGAGGTCTGCTAATTGGTGATCTGTTAGAGATTTAATTCAATTCCTATTATTAATTTTGCTGTATCAAGGATGAGTGTTGGTGCAGGATAAGGTTCTACTGTAGATAGAGTTACCATGAGATAAGATGGGTGGCCTATAAATTTTATAAATAAATAAATAGAAAACAGATTCAGTTTTCTAATCCAAGACATGACCCCATATATTTTGCCATCCATGCAAATCTTTATATGTGTTACATGATTTGAGGCTATTCAGCCTGTAAACAATAAGTAAATAATAATCCTCTAATCAAACATTGATACATATCACAAAAGTTCAAAGTGAAGTGCCACAATTTCTCTTTGGGTGAAGTAAGAGTTCCCCTGAAAATATCGCATTTTGTTTTAAAAGTTGTTGTTCTGTTATTTACAGTTTTAATTAATGTGGCATGAAACTTACATAAGTTAAATATTACACAAGTTAACAAGTCTGTAAAAATACAAGTTCTATCCTTGGAGCTACTTTTCATATATAAGTTGAAAACAGTTTCTGTTGCATGCATAAGTAGACAAACATGTTGCTGTTTTCATATATATTCACATTAGCTAATATTCACATGAGGGGAAAAAAATGACTGTTTTCAACATCTCCCAAATTAGGAATTCCTCTTTGAAGATTCTTTTTAAAAAACGAGGCAGTCCCTTAAACAATCAAGCTGTAAGCTGTTTAGGGCTTTAAAATATGTCTGCTAAACCAGCAATTGTCAGCAAGTATCACTCAGTACAGTTGCCTTACGAACCTTGGAATTTGTACGTGTTTCAAAACCCGGAACATGTTAAGAAAAAAAATCATGAAAAAGAATAATTTCAAACGATTAGTTAAAATCATACATCATTTGAGCAAGTTAACCCTAAAAGATGAATTCTACATTTTTAAAAGAAAAATAAATAAAAGGTCATATCTGCATATCAGCTGTAGTATACCTCAGGATCACCTGAATGGTGCAAATGGGTGTGGAACCTTCTTGGAACTGCTGAAAAGACTATGTTGTAAACAAGAGATAGGGGTCTGAAAGAGGGGCCAAAGGCGCCATCTACATTAAGATTGAACATCCCTCTCTCAATGGGGGGGGGAGGCAAGGAATATGACACCCCCTATCTCCTTTTTTACAACACAGTCCTTTCAGCAGTTCCAAGATGGTTCCACACCCAATTGCACTATTCAGGTGATCCTGAGGGCACAGATACATCTCCAAGTGGCCTCAATGACTCTCAGGAAGAGTGCTAATAACCAGATGACGGCAAGGAATATAAATCTTTCCATTCTCCACCATCTTCTTGGACGAGAAGTGAAATGTCTTTTGAAAGAAAGCACTTTTGGGACAGTTACTTTGAGGTATTTTAGGAAAGCTCTCTTGGCTTAATATTTGAGAAAGGTAAACTTTTAAAAAAGAAAACACTTTTTCTGCTGCTATCAAGTGGACTAAAGTTGTCTCATGAGAATATATAATTACAGTACAGTAGTCATTATGTTGTTCAGTGACAATATATATTTGCCCCGATGTGAATACTTAAAAGAAACTTCAAATCCTACCATTTAATCTCAATTAAATACACACCTTCTTGAAGAGTACAGTTTAGAACTGTAAAGGAGCCCCATTTTTTTAAATTTTGTCCAGGTACTTAGCAACATCCTAAAATTTGGAGAAGCAGAGAAACAAAAAATGGCTAATGGAAAAGTTATTCTAGAGTTATATTTAGAAAGAATAAGTACCACTACTCCTTCTTAGACATTCTCAGCATTCTTACAAAAGGAAGTTATATAACCATACTTTGAAAGCCTAAGGGCCATAGTTTATTTTTCAACAGCATGCCAGTATACAAATTAATATTGATTTCATTTGATTAATAATTTTAACATTGGATCAAAATGTAATTTTACATCTATATTCAGTTATTTCATGTTTTCCCTCTTCTATTACATTAACAATTCAATGTGGTAATGAAATATGGAGTCGTCAATGGAATTTAGGTTGCCTTATTACCTTCACTTCCACAAAAGATCAGCTCCCCCCCCCTCTTTCCTTACCTGCTCCGTAATGTCCACGTTTGGATGAGCAGGCAACAGTTTTGCCAGAATGGCTTATCTTTATTGACCATAGCTAGCAAAGAACCTGAAGGAGGAGGGAATTAGAAAAAACAGGCTTTTCCTGTAAGTTCACTGAATTATCTTCATGGTGAATGGTTGCTGTTCCTCAGTTCACTACTGCAAAAGAATTGGAGAGATGTGCTCAAACTCTGGAAGATTTGTTTGTCTGTCTGTCTGTCTGTCTGTCTGTCTGTCTGTCTGTCTGTCTGTCTGTCTGTCTGTCTGTCTATCTATCTATCTATCTATCTATCTATCTATCTATTAAATTTATTTGTTGCTCATCTTTAACTTCCTGAATGGTTCAGAAGGGTACGAGTAGCAAAGACATCCATTTTTTTTGCTTATTATGCTTTCTGCTTATCATTTCTGCTTATCATGTTTTGATAAGCATGTACGAGCACTCAAAGATACAGCGTTGGGAAAAATCAGTTGCTTCCACAAACACCTCCCTGTTAGATACCAAGCCTACATTTAAATTTCAGGGAAAAACCCCAGAGTTAAAATAAAACTTTTTCAAGCAATTACAGTAAATGTCCATCAAGTATCTTAATTCATGCGTAGGTAAAGCCATATCTATGATCTTCTAGATCAGGGGTGTCCAACTGTGGCAACTTTAAGACTTGTGGACTTCAACTCCCAGAATTCTTCAGGTAGCTATGCTGGCTGCAGAATTCTGGGAGTTGAAATCGTCAGATCTTAAGTTGGCAAAGTTGGACATTCCTGTCCAAGAGTGTGATTCATCTTACAAAAGGTCATCTGAGTTTACTGATGAAAGAAGGAGAAATATGCTGATACTTATTCATAATGACTTCTAAGGCAAAGGTTAGATGAGATTATAAATTTGAAAACTTTACCTGGAGTTCATTCCCAAGCAAATGATTAAATGTTGAGAAAGTTCGGGTGAAAGTGGCCAAGGTACAACAAAAGACTCACTTGAGGAACACCCATTTTGCGGTTTATTGGTGACGACATTCATACCTTTATAAAACCCAGCCAGTGAAGTAACACCATTGCAGAGGCTTCAGCCTCATAGTATTCATGATGGAGAAAACATCAAGTTTCTACCAGCTCACACTCATTGGTTCTGCTTTCTGTCTTGCTTATGTCCTGGTTAAAATCATCCAACTGTATCACATGAGACAAAAGCAGATTAAGGCTTATAAGAATTTCCCAGGCCCTCCTACTCACTGGCTGTATGGCAACATCCATCAGGTAAGAAGTGGTAAAATATATGGGGAGGTAATGGGGCAGAAGAAGACAGTGAATTTCTGATACAGTTTAATCGCTAGCATATCTTGAAATCATTTGAAGATTGTAATTGTCCCTTTAAGAATATTGAATATTCTTAAATCATTGATTGTAGCTCTGTTTCTGTCAGATGAATAACTTCATTCTGATGTCTGTGTTCCACAAAGTAATCTAAAGAGTGAATAAGTTATTTATTTATATCAAATTTATCTAGCTGCCCATCTCTCTAATTCAGGGAATATACTATATTTTCTTTAAGTATGCATTGTATTATGAGTGTCTTTTACACATTCTTATCTTTGTTTATATTACTCAGGCTGATTTAAGTGGATGAATATTCTGACTCTGAAAAGTGCCAGGGTTTAAAGACACAACTTTGCAACTACAGTGTAAACATAATTTTTTCTTTTGTTTTCTTTTCTTTTTTTTCCTTTCCTTTCCTTTTCTTTTTTCTTCTTCTTCTTTTTTTTTTTTGCAGATACCTAGCCAGAAAGAACTAAAATATATGTTGGAGTGGTCTCAACAATATTCTTATGCTTTTCCCAGATGGTTTGGAAGCTTTTTTTCTGCTGTAGTTGTTACTCACCCAGAATATGCCAAAACTTTGTTTGCCAGAGGAGGTAAGTGCACGTTGGTTAGGACAATGACTATTTTCCATGCAGTTATATGTATATAGAGATTTTCACTAGAGAACGGTACCCAGGCTCTGTTGGATGCTAATGGAGACATTTCTGTCAGAGTCTCAGTTACCTTTCAGCTTCTCCTATAAAGTTTATACCAATAATAATATAAGATGATGCTACAAATGACAAAAAGTGAGTTACTTTCTTTTTTTTTTTTCAAATATAAATTTTTATTATTTTCATCATAAAAAAAAGCACATCACAAATACATCACAATGTAAAAACCCTACCCCCCCACCCCCCCGGACTTCCCAAACCAAATCCCAGGCTAATATTCAAATATAGGTAAACAAATATTAATATCTCTAACTCCACAAACTCTATTTATAAACAATCCATCTCCT
>NW_015386470.1:1363585-1365315 GCF_001527695.2 Protobothrops mucrosquamatus
GTTCTCACCTACATCGTCCATATAGGACGACTCGGGAACTCAACTCCTACCCCGGGCAGCTCACCTATCCCCTTATGCCCAGGGGAAAGGTATCAAGCCGTTTGACAGCTGATGCTAGCTGTCAAACCGGCTTTTACGCGAAACAGGCGGGAGGCAGCAAACAGCTGCGACCGACGAAGGCGCCTGCCACCGGAAGTCCCTCAAGTGAGTTACTTTCTTGTATATATTCACTTTATACACCTAGTTCAGAACTCTTTTAAACCTCATACCCATTAAAGTATGCCTCTTCTCTACTGCAGCTCAGAGATACAACTTCAGAAGAGTAAAAAATAGTCTCAGCAAGATTTAATGATCTCCACTAAACTTCACTAAACCCTGTCTTGCAAACATGTATAAAGTTGCACTGTGTATTTGAATAATTTTTCTTTTGTTGTGCTTTAATGGTTAATGTGTTACAGTAGGACTCAGGAGACCCAAGTTCAAGTTCATCCTCGACCATGGAAACTGATTGAGTGGTTTTGGATCAGTCACGCTTTCTCAGCCTACTTATCTCAAAGAGTTGTAGTGGGGAAGATCGGAGGAGGGAATTTTGTGAATAGTAACTTGAGCTCCTAGAGGACAATTGGGGGTTTAATCTAATTATATGAATGCATGCATAATGCACTTGTAACTTCAGCAAAATGACTGCTGCAAATGACAGAGAAATGGGGAAAATGCAGTGTTAAAAATATGTCAGTTCTGTGATTCTGTACTAGGGCTCAAGAAATGGCCCAGGACATCCAACAATAAACTTACTTTTAACGTTTAGTATCTTTTTTAAAAAAATAGAACTTTAATAAGGCTCTGCAATGTCTTTGAAAAAGTTGCTTCTCAAGATGTAGGAAGCATGTCTTTCACATTGGCTATTCCTGGCAGTCCTCCTACATATGGAGGTATCCACAGCCACTTCACTTTTCCCCCAGCAAAGCACTGTAAAGAACTCTTTTGACCTGCCCTAATTTTTAACAGGTTGAATGGATTGAACTTTAATAGTTGAACTGAAGTTAATATTGTTACTATATACTATGGAAATGCTTTACAAAGCACAAAATGATGGATTTAAGATTTTTGTAGCAACACCAAAATAAGAGTGGCCCATTATTTTTGTCATGAACTTTGATAGCCACTAATTTTCATGTAAATTACTTTGGTTGTCATATGTAAGCTGTATGTACATCTGTGCCTCAGTAACTCTGAGCCACAGATGTGTATGTATAATATCAGAGTTATTTTTTATATATAAAATTTTTTATTATTTTGAATTAAACAACAAATACAAATGATGCATCTACAAACACCACAAAAGAAAAAAGATTTTTACTCAAAATATTTCCGAATACTCCCGGCAGTCCCCGCCTTGCCTCCACTCTTATCCACTTTCCCTCTCTTTCCTCCCCCTAACCCCACAGCCTCTCCTCTTTCCTCCTACCACTCTACATCCCTTTTGCCTTCTAACCACCACGTCGAGTGCAATTTGGGGAACCTGCCGGGGATATCCTCTTATTATTACAATTCCATTATATACTTATAATTATTTACTACATCAATTTATAATTTCCCCTTAAACCCCTCCCCTCCCCGACTTCCCAGAACTAAAACAGGATTCAACACCTCATAAAGCAATCAGTTTAAAAAAAAAACTTTAACTCAAATAATTAAAAAACAAAAAACAAAAATTAAACTCCATTTTA
>NW_015386470.1:1366276-1372466 GCF_001527695.2 Protobothrops mucrosquamatus
TTCCATAACATCTTCTTCAACCTCTGCTATAAACCTCTGGAGAATGAATGCCACCATTTCTTCCAATTTCTTCATCCAGATATCTTTAATTTCCTCATTATATTGCTTGACTGCTTGCATCAGGGCATCTTGTACATCATTTATAATCAAAGAGAAAGGCATTTTCAATAAATCCCAAGCAATAACCAAAAAGAAAAAAAAATACTTTCTCACATTTTCTTTCTTTTTTCCCTCAGTTCCGGAGCCATTTTAAAACCATTCTTCAAATTTCTTTAAATATCATCAAAAAAAGTAACAATATTAATGTCACCAATCAGTAAACATCATAAATTCATTGTGTTTAAGACTTTCCAGAACCGGAGAAGCAACAATGTATCTTTATCCTGTTGATAGCCAGACGAGAGTAAAAATGAAAAGCGAAAGTGATCCAGAGAAACGGCAGATCCGCAGCCATTTTCTCTCACTTTAAATCCTCAGTAAATGAAGAAGATGTTGATAATTTTCAAAGTTAAAGTCCCAATAAATCCATTACAATTCCAGTCTCCTGTTCAGTTCTGTCTGCTTATAATTTTAAATCAAATACCTTCAATCGCAGAGGTGGGAGCTGCATCTGGCTTCACTCCACAAGCAAGGAGCGAAGGCGTCTCGGGGCGCGGAGATTGTCCAGACTCCGGGCGAGCTAGCATCTTTCACCCCGGATTAAGACAAAACCGGGGCGAAAGGAAGCTCTAGCCCTATCCGGACTCACTCACCTCCCCCTCTTTGCCCGAGGGACGAGGTTCCTAGCCGAGAGACAGCTGGCAGATGCTGTCTCTTCAAGCTTTGACACGCTCCCGGACGGGCGGCTAAAAAAGCCGCCATGCGATACCAGCTGTCACCACCGGAAGTGAATAATATCAGAGTTATTGATTCTCTCATATTTGTTCAATGAAAGAAAGATGCAGCATACTTCCGATGTGAACTTTATCTATGCCAAATAAGTTAATTATTTCAGTATATGTTTAGCATTGTATTATAACTTTGTTCTGATCTTCTTTGAATTTTCTAGATCCAAAGCCTGAATTCATCTATGCATCTTTGATTCCTTGGATTGGTATGTGTAAAAATTAAAATCAATTATAAATATTTTTACTATTTGTCCCTCCCCCCCTTTTTCCCCAAACATAGTTAAATTGACAATTTTAGTATGTTGTTTGTGATAGTGTAGCTTTCCAATGTTAATTTGATCTTCTCCAGTCTTCTGCAGGCTGGTTGTATATAATGGGACCAAAATCTGGAACTATATTCAAAACCGCACCTGAAAGTTATCAAATTGAGAAGGCCTGATTTAATTTACAAGAAATTCAATTTGATGATAAGAGTCTGCTTATCACATCTACACTTTAATCAATTAAATGATGTATTGAAGAGGCTTGTCCCAGGTCATCCGATGGCTTCTGTGCCTAATGGAGGACTAGAACCAGTCAAGTCATACCTTCTCAGCCCAAATCAGTATCAGACTCTTCAAAAACCTTCTCACATTATGTAGTGATAGTTTTGTTAAAAGAATTGCAGTGAGGGTGACCCTGCAAGTGGGGCAACACTAGGAAGAAAAACAACAGAGTATAGAATAACCTTCAATATTTGATCTCCCTAACATTCAAAGAATGGATGAAAAGCTACAGGGAGATGAAAAGGTAAATTTTATCTATGTTCCCGATGAATAAGCAAAAGAGAGATAAAGAAATCATATTCCTGTCAGGAATTCTAAGGCAACTTGAAATGATATGCAACAGTCCTTGAGCTCTGTAGATGAAATATGGTCATCACTGTCAAACGAATATCAAAAGATGCAATTCTGGTCAGTGCAGACCCATTTTTAAAACCCTGCTGTCATTTCTGATGAGATTTGTTTCATGGGATTTTGAAAGATGGGCCTGGACGTGGCAGGTACATTGACTCTGTCTTAGCACTTTCAAATATCTCAAGCCTGGGATAAACTGCCTATCTATTTTGAGCGCAAACGATCTCTTAGCTCAGTCAGAATAGATGGAATAATATCATCATCACCATCACCGCCACTACCACTTAATTCAATGTAATTTATCTTTTTCTTTTTGCATCTATAGGAAATGGACTGCTTGTCTTAGCTGGCACAAAATGGCACCAGCACAGGCGATTGTTAACACCAGCTTTTCACTATAATATTTTGAAGCCCTATGTGGCATTAATTGCAGATTCCACCAAAGTTATGCTGGTAAGGAAAGTTTTTTTTCCCTCAGGCTGTACAAGCAGATGCAAATGGGACCATCATAAACTGAGCAGGACCATTCCTAGATAACTCTCAGATAAGAGACCTTCAGAATTTCCAGGATTGTAAAGGTAGTCCTTGACTTACAACAGTTCATTTAGACACTGTTCAAAGTTACAACAGCACTGAAAAAAGTGACTTATGACAGTTTTTCACACTTATGACCACTGCAGCTTCCCATGGTCAGGTGATCAAAATTCAGATGCTTGGCAACTGACTCATATTTATGTTGGTTGCAGCGTCCTGGGATTCACCTTTTGAGACCTTTTGCCAAGCAAAGTTTCCATGGGGAAGCCAGATTCACTTAACAGCCATGTTACTAACTTAACAACTGCAGTCATCTACTTAACAACTGTGGCAAAAAAGGTCGTAAAATGAGGCAAAACTCATGTAACCACTGTCTCACTTAGCAACAGAAAATTTGGGCTCAGTTGTAGTTGTAAGTCAAGGACTACATATAAACTATTCCAGAGCAATTCCGGAAAATGAGAATGGGAAATCTATGTTGTTGCTAAGTAAATAATATGGTCATATCTATGTAGTTATCTGAAGCTGAGTTGAACTCAGTGGTATATTGGACAGCAGTTCACCAAAACGGCACATGGCATGGGAACCCTATAAACAGCTTACACTGTTCCATCTCTATTTTCCACACTAGGATAAATGGGAGAAACTGATTGCAAAGGAGCCCACAAAGTCTTTGGAGATGTTTGACCATGTTAGTTTAATGACTCTTGACAGCATCATGAAATGTGCATTCAGTCAGAAGAGCAATTGCCAAACTGACAGGTTAAAACTTTTATAATAATACGTTCTAATAACATGGATAACGTTAATCATATTTGTAAAAAATAATTTTTTTTGTAAAAAAGAATCATTTTTTTCCTCCATCAGAGATCTAGATTATTATGTCCAAGCTGTGTCTGACTTAACTCTTCTGTCATTTCGGAGAATTACCTCCACTATACTTCGGAGTGATTTCCTATATTCACGTACCCCATCAGGAAAAAAATTTAACCAGGCTTGTAAATTGGCACACCATCATACAGGTAAGTCTTGTGTTCTTTGGTAAGATTAAGATAAAATTACTGTGAGCGTGTCCTTGGTTGCCAGGATATATGAAGATGGAGGAGGAGTGGCTGTAGCCTAAGGTCAACTTTTGTGGACTGTTTCATTAATTGAAAGCAAACATATTGAAACCACTTGGAGTGAAACTCTTTCTTCTTATGTCATTATATAAGAGCTATTATATGACAAGTAGAAACAAATAAAACATTGTTTTATTTGGCAGCGAAGTAGTTCAATCTTCACTCAAAAGTTAATGATTACTGTGTGATGCTTAAAGCAGCATGTTTTAATTTTTCACTTACTTCACAGTGCTAGCCTCTGCATGTCTTCTTAGAAGCAAGTCCCATAGACTTCACTGAGGCTTATTATAATATAAGCAATGTCTTCTGATTCTGTAATTAGGGGGATAAGCCTCATTAGGGTCTTAAGATATGTCAGTGAAATCCTTGACCTGCCAACACACAATAACCTCTATTTAGCACTAGTAAAAATTGTCTAGCATCAGGAAGACCTTATTTAATTTTCTTGGAGCCTAATGAGGGATTTCGGTATATTCAGTGATTTTATTCTGAATAGCTCTTAGCTTGCATATTGCAAAT
The DNA here is from genome assembly GCF_001527695.2 of Protobothrops mucrosquamatus. Classification (NCBI taxonomy): domain Eukaryota; kingdom Metazoa; phylum Chordata; class Lepidosauria; order Squamata; family Viperidae; genus Protobothrops; species Protobothrops mucrosquamatus. Next base: position 1,370,234 of record NW_015386470.1, read on the forward strand.
TTTATTTGTAATAAAAGGAACCAAATTAATCTTTCAGGACAGCATAAGAACCTTTTTTTTCTGAAGTCAAGGGATAAAATGAGGTAAACATAGTGAATTTCTCATTCCTGGCATTTAACTCATCTTGTATTACTTCATAGAAAAAGTAATTGAAGAGCGAAAGAAATCACTACATAATGAAAGAGAGCTTGAAAAGATCCAAAAGAAGCGACATTTGGATTTTTTAGACATTCTTCTTTGTGCCAAAGTAAGAAACTATAGGAAGTTTTTTTTAATAGCCTCTTGACTCACACTGTTATGAAAGATATTGCAATACAAAATGAAATATTGGTGTTTTTTTTTACAATGGTAAGTAGAACAACTTGGACATAAATTTGATGTGCTAATTAAAAACTGGTAGATCTGAACAGGTATTATAATAAACTGGGGACAATTAATTTGAATCTTTATCATTGCTTATTTGCAATGTTTGTAAAAAAAAAAAGAGAGAGAGAAAGAGAAAGATGAGAATGTCAACAGTACCATAGAAAAATACAGTTACAGCAACCTATATTTTAAATAGCTTGCATTTTGTACACTGCAGATAGGAGTTTTCTGTATCAAATGGTTGCTGACTCAGAGCTTTTGTGCAAATAAATTATGGAACAAGTGGGGCTGCCAGGTCAAGGATTTGATGTTCTCCTTAAAAGTTGCAGAGGAGTGAAAATTTCATCTGATCTGTTACTGCAGCACTTAAGAGGAACAAAGTCTATATGGTAATTCTGATTTTTTTTTTCTATTATTGAACAAAATGTTCAAGGCTATAAAGGGGAAAGCTGCCTTGTTTTTCCTTTTATAACACTTTGCAAGCCATACGGCATGCAGATGCAATGGGAAACAGAAATAATTCTCATTTCCTTTAATGAGGTAACACTGGAAATTTGCTAAACAGAGTAAAAGGCAAATGGCTAAGGGCTCATTTCTCATGCCCTGCTCATCTTGCCATGAAATCATATTATTGTTTTTAAAGGACCTGCCCATGTGACAGTTGCCTTGGCCTCATTCCCAGCCTATTGTAGAGACAATGTTTTTCCTTTTACCAACATTTTTTGCTGAGGATGCGATCTATGGCACTTTATTGGCGAGGGTGGGATAAAGAGTCTTTGAAGTGTACTGGTTTTTTTTTTTTAAAAAAAAAAAAATCCTATTATCATTTACAATTACAGAAGGGAAGATAGAAGGTGGGGTGGTGAAATCTCATAATTCTTGCAAAAATAGCACTAAAAGAATCAGATGTATTTGTGGTATTATTTGGAGAGGGCAGGGAGAAAGAAAGCAAAATAAAGATTTTTATCACGCACTCTGCTAGAGAGAAGTCCCCTGAGGAGGGCTCCAGCACAAGTCCAAAAGCTTGGAAGACTAAACCTCTGGTCCTGGTGACTGGCCCAGATTGGATCCTGCAACATTATCCTAGAACACTTTGCCTTCATTCGTCAAAATAAAGACTCAAAGCCAGCCAATTTTAGAGCATGTGTATCTGAAGCAGAACATCTCGATTCAGTAACAGCTTTGTTCCATATAGTATCAACCATGTGAACTCTTAAGTTTCCTCTTTCTGCTATGTATGTATATATATACATACTGGAATACCTATTAGCTCTCATCAGCCAGCCATACCCTTCTGAGATTCAAACCTGGGCTGCTTGCACATTAGGCAGCTGTGTTGACCCCTAGGCCACAGGCTCTTTCTCACTTTGTCAGCTGTATCAGGGAGGGAAGAGACAGGGGAGGAGATATGTCTTGAAAAGGCAGATCACCAAGACTAAAAATTTTATTTAAAACTTAGCTTTCATCAGCAACTGCTGACATTATCAAAGTATAAGCCAGAATTGGGGAGCTCATTTTTATAGTTCCTGAGAAGCTAACAAAGTCGCTCGGATCCGAGAAGGCCTTGACTCTGACTGGGTGGCCCCGGGGGAGGAGACGGGAGCAGGTCTTGAGACTGTTGTATGGGAGGAGTTTGACTCTGTGGCCCCCGAGGACGTGGACAGGATGCTGGGGAGGCTGAATGCAACCACATGCTTATTGGATCCGTGTCCCTCCTGGCTGGTACTGGCTGCCCGGGAGGGTACACGAGCCTGGCTCCAGGGAATTATAAACGCTTCTTTACGGGAGGGGGTCCTCCCCGCAGCCTTAAAGGAGGCGGTAGTGAGGCCCCTCCTTAAGAAGCCTTCCCTGGACCCAGATGTATTGG
>NW_015386470.1:1373362-1387106 GCF_001527695.2 Protobothrops mucrosquamatus
ACAGTGCCGGCTGGCGACCCCCAGGGGGAGGGCCTTCTCTGTTGGAGCCCCCTCCCTATGGAACGAACTACCCCCAGAGATCCGGGTCATTCCGGATCTCCCCTCCTTCCGCCGCGCCCTCAAGACATGGCTATTCCAGCTAGCGGGGCTGGCCTGAGGGGTATTTTAGATTGATTTTAATTTGATTTTATATTGGGTGCTCATAAAATTTTAAATGAAACGGCAAAACTAATATTTCTTTTAATTGTATTTTAAAATGGTGTTTTGTAAGGTCTTTATCTGTTTTTAGCTTGCTATAAGCCGCCCTGGGTCCGCCAGGAGAAGGGCGGGGTATAAATCTAATAAAATCTAAAATCTAAATCTAGACAATGACCACGTTATGGGTCTGTTCGGCCCCTGCCTTCCCACAATCAGCTGTATCAGTTGTGTTTCTGTCGTGCCGGCTGACATCTGTTTGAATTTTACCGCTCTGCCTCTCCTCACTTGCCCTGCCCACCGGGAGCGTTCGTCTTGAGGCGTGTGATTGTTTGACGTCATTGTTTGACTGTTCTCCTCACTCTCATGCCTGGGTGGTTAGCTTCTCAGGAACTATAAAAATTAGCTCCCCAATCCTGGCTTATACTTTGATAAAGTATAACGAAAGCTAAATTTTAAATAAAATTTTTGGTTTCGGTTATCTGCCTTTTTAGTTTTATTATGTATACACCCGAGACTCACATTTTTAAAATAATTATCCCCAGTCACTGTCCATTACAGGCAGTCCTCGACTTAACAACCATTTGTTTAGTGACCATTCAAAGTTAAAAACAGCAGCAAAAAAGTGACTTATAATCATTTTTCACCCTTACAACTGTTGCAGCATCCCCATGATCCTGTAATCAAAATCTGGACACTTGGCGACTAGTATGTATTTGTGACGGTTGCAGGTCATGTGATCACCTTTTGCAATCTTCTGACAAGCAAAGTCAATAATTTCATTTTTTTAAAAAAAAAAAAAATCTTTAAATGAATGCTCATTGAAGGTGGTCCTTGTTGATTCTTCTTCTCTGTTTATCAGTATGAAGACGGAACTGGACTATCTGATGAAGACCTCCGTGCTGAAGTGGACACTTTCATGTTTGCAGGCCATGATACCACAGCTGCTGGCTTCTCTTGGCTACTATATATAATGGCTAAGAATCCAGAACATCAGCAGAAATGCAGAGAAGAAATCAAGGACCTCTTGGGGGATCGGGAGGACATCCAGTGGTGAATACAATATTGTTTGCTTTAGATTTTTTTCATTAGTGACTTGATTTAAGCATAACACTACATAACTATTTTTAAGCAAATAAAAATCAGAACACTTGGAGGCTGTCAGAAGGATGAATTGGCGAGAAGGGATGTTTAATCCTTTCACTAATATCACCATATTCTGCCTTTTTTGGATCCAAGAGGAAGCAGAGGGAAGGACAGCCATCACCATAGTTCTTTATGTTATATTTAGACCCATAGGATTGCCTATAATATCACTGTCAATCAGTGCTATCATTATCTATAGCAATATGCTACAAGAGGCACTATTATGTCCATTCCACTGTGCAGGATTAGGAAGGATACTGCACCTTGCTGTCTGTCTACTGGAAAATTTCTTCCGCACTCTATTCCTTTAAACCTATAGATGAACAACAGCTGGAGATGGAAGCTGTAGGGAGGAACATTACTCATCTACTAGTTCATTCTCAATTAAAGCTTCCAATTCTATTTTTCAATGAACAAAAAATAACTAGCCAAAAGACTGTTAGTAGCTTAGAATTTAGTCTATTATTCTTGAAAGAGAATAAAAGACTTGCTACACACTTGCTAGTTCTTTTAAATGTTAAGCAGCAGCTCAATTTGCATACTGATTTTATACGCCACATCATTTATTTCCAAAGTTACAAGATTTATAGAAAAGATGAGAACAATTGGATACCATATGATACCTGAACACAAAACATGACACAGTCATACTTACATGGTTATGATTCAGTGAGATGTAACTTTTAGGGAAACATATTAAAATTGGCAATTTAAAATTTAAAATATTCAGAAGTTTAAAGATGCCTTTTATCTTTAATCTTTATTTTTTGTTTTGTTTTATCTGTGGTGAGGTCAGCCTCAACAATTACACAGGAAGCTAAATCCACTTTTGTGATTGTTTCTAATGACAGAATCCTGCAAGTCTGATTGTGTTGTACCTTCTCCTCCTTATAGTTCAGTGAATTAGGTAGGTGTCTGATCCTCTTCCAAATGTTATCTGGACATCCTGCACTTATAAAATACTTCAGCCCTTTTTCCCTGGGCAGCAACCTTTGGATACTTCCATCAAGGTCATCTTCCTTACTTTCTACAGTGAGACTGGTCCATATGCCAAGGAAGGACCGAATCCTCCAGCTTTATGTTATTCTTCTAAGAAGTGGCATTATAGAAATTAGTTTGACCCAGATAGTTCCCAGAAAGGCAGGTTGGGTTGTGTAAGTCTTATCTTTCTCCCTGGGAAGATATATGAGGATAGCAGGAACTACCAAGACAGAAGGTAGAGGTGGGATGTGAGCACTCAGAGGGATTCTGGGGAAACTGGTTTGAAACTTTGATCCTCTGCCTTATGACCTTAGCCATCAAAAGCTACAAGACTTTGCCCATTACTGAATTGAAGCACTATATACCCATCCTTGAATCAGCAGAAAACTATGCTAGAATTGAAACCACTGTCCCCATTGTCAATCCATGTCAATCCCTGCTTCCACTCCTTGCAGTTACCTTCCACCGATGTAATAGGTAACAAAACCTAGTACCTTTTATGCACATTGAAGCTGCCCTTGAATGGTGTAGAATGGCAACGGTGGAGGGGGCGGGGGCAACACTATTTTACATCATTGCAGTTAATGGTAAATTAAGCTTGCCTTGTTCATGTCCTGGGGGTCAGATGAAGGCAATTGTCACAGGTGGAAGAAAAAAGGTGATACCATGACACATTGGGGTCAATGTTAAGTGTAAGTAAATAATAAAATTGCTTGATTTAGTTCCAGGTGATACCCTCGGATCTCGGAGTCCTAGTGGACAATCATTTAAATATGAGCCAGCAGTGTGCTGCAGCTGCCAAAAAAGCCAACACAGTGCTAGGCTGCATTAACAGAGGAATAGAATCAAGATCACGTGAAGTGTTAATACCACTTTACAATGCCTTGGTAAGGCCACACTTGGAAATGACGTAGGTCAAAACCAGTGGTGCTACATTTAAAGATGTTGAGACTCTAGAAAGAGTACAGAGAAGAGCAACAAAGATGATTAGGGGACTGGAGGCTAAAACATATAAGGAACGGTTGCTGGAATTGGGTATGTCTAGTTTAACGAAGAGAAGGACGAGGGGGGACATGATAGCAGTGTTCCAATATCTCAGGGGCTCCACAAAGAAGAGGGAGTCAAGCTATTTTCCAAAGCGCCTGAAGGCAGAACAAGAAGCAATGGGTGGAAGCTAACCAAAGAGAGAAGCAACCTAGAACTAAGGAGAAACTTCCTGACAGTTAGAACAATTAACCAGTGGAACAACCTGCCTCCAGACGCGGTGAATGCTCCAACACTGGAAGTTTTTAAGAAGAGACTGGACAGCCATTTGTCTGAAATGGTGTAGGGTTTCCTGCCTGAGCAGGGGGTTGGACTAGATGACCTCCAAGGTCCCTTCCAACTTTATCATTATTATTTATTTACCTCCTTTAGCACCTAGCAGTTAACTAATAGAAAGGTTAATTGTTTTTCTCTATAACTTTCAGGGATGATCTTGGTAAGATGACCTATTGCACAATGTGCATAAAAGAGAGTCTCCGTATATACTCTCCAGTTCCAGTGGTGTCCCGAAAGCTCAGCAAACCTATTACCTTCTTTGATGGACGCACTTTGCCTGAAGGTTTGCAATTTCTTTACTTAAAAACAAAAATGTTACTTTCATTCCATTTTGTGCTGCTCAGTGTTGGATGAATATAAATACGATTGAAAAAAGGGTAAAATCACAGTAACAATGATAAAATGTTTGACACACTCTGATTTGGGCAAAATCTTTCCTTCCAAACTTCCCCTTTGCCTTCTAGGAGATACAGTTAAGAAATTTTAATATACAGTCATACTGTATTCTGTAGTAAAAGGCAAAGTAGCCCATGATAGTTAACATTTAGAATTCACTTGAATGTAATCTTTGCCTGGTTAAACCGCACCAAAATAGTTCAAAATTGCACCAAGCATTCTGAAATTATATAAATTAAACATTGCACTGTGTCTATAAAACTATACTGATAACACAGCTATCTAAAGAGCTACTCTAGTTAGAATAAGCAATTGCCATTATAACAGAATTATTAAACACTCAACTTCAACCATCTGAATTAATTGAAGTTCTCTGATACCTTTGTTCCAAGAACCTAAGTCAATTTTTCAGGCATTAGATAATTACTAATTGGAAGTTGGCAAAACAAACTGTCAAGTCATAGCAACTTTGCCTGATTTCTAGAAAAACTAAGCAAAGTAAAATCTTGGATGAGAGATTATTAGAAAATTTCGGGCTGTAGTTTAACTTGGGAGCTTGACAAAACATCCTAGAACAAGACAGTGGCAAACCATATCTATACTGTTACCAAGAAGCTGTGTGAATGTACTAGGAGTTGACTTTGATTCTTCACCATCATCTAAAGTTATGGTTCTGATTATACAACATTATTTGGGTTTCTTTTCTACAAAATACTTAGACTCTTCTTAATGGTAACTTCATAGTCATGCCAAAGGTCAAGATAAACTATTGCCCACTTGCAGCTGGAATGAAATTGGATATATTTAAGAGTGATTTGGATACTTAAATGGGATCAGGATCCCCACTCTTCCTATTGTCAAATATGGAATTCTTTTTCATCTTCAAACTAGTTATTGAATGTATAGGTATTTATACTTTTATATGTAAGATTACTTACTTATCATAACACAAGAGAAATCCATTGAACAGATCCATAAATTAATAAAAATGTGAGCAGTTTGCTTAACAGTGCCTATGAACATTTTCTTTGAAAAATGTAAATGCCAAATTTCTCTTGCTGGATAGAATTGGCTGCAGAATTCTTCTCATCCTGTCTGGTTGATCTTGTTTCAACTACTGACAATGTTTTGATCACTGTGGTTCTTTATTTTATAGATATTATAGTTGCAGTTGACATTTATTCTCTTCATAAAAACCCCAGCATTTGGCCAGAGCCTTTGGTAAGTAGGGTTTTTTTTAATCAAATGATGACAGTGATAAAGGGGACTTAACTGTTGTAAATAAAATTTGTCGCACTTTATCAAGACTTTTATAAGATACTCTATAGTGCAGGAAATCCCATTTATCACCTTTAGGATATTGTATTGACTCACTATATTTTTCAGAGCAAAGCGCAAAGTTATTCTGAGATGCTTCAACAGCTTTATAATAGCACAAGTACTGTAATTAAAAAAAGGGTTGTAAGCATAGCAGATTCACTTTATTTTCCCCCCAATTTTCATTGTTTTCTTATTCCAGGAGTTTGATCCTATGAGGTTTTCATCAGAGAATGCCTCTAAAAGACATTCTCATGCATTTATTCCTTTTGCAGCTGGATCAAGGTGAGTCTATGATCTATTTTTTAGACCATTTGTTTACAAATAAACATTCCTGCCAGTGTTTCTCATCCTTGGCAACTTGTTTGGACAGCTGGATGCAAATTCTGAGAGTTGAAGTCCACATATCTTAAAGTTGCCAAGGGTGAGAATAGCTGCTCTATGCCTATGATTTGTGGTCTTTTAAAAATCTTATGAAATGTTCTTACAGCTAAGAATGACAGACAGATACCAGTATGTTACATAAGCAAAATAATCATCCCCCAAAGCTATGCAATCGACACAGCTGTTTTTTTAAATTAAATGTGAAAATGTTTTCCTAGTTAGAAGGACAGACCCTGTACCTGCGGTTGTGTATTCTAGCATCCAACACTGCATTTACAAGCCTGTGTAAGATGGAAAATCCCAGCCAAAGGTTGAAAACAGGGTATAATTTAAATATGATACTCAGTCCTGGATTATAATTTCTTACGGTGCTTTCCTGCTTAATTACTTCAGTTAAATTCAGCCCCTATAGATTAAATGCTTTCACTGAAGAGAAATATTTCATGCATTCACACCATGATTTAATTGATTCAATACATTGTCCTCATGTTTTCAGTTTTTAAGATACCTATAAATGTTTGCACTTTTCATTACACTCTATATTTAATTTGCATGCATACTAACTGGTAGCTAATTGGGTAGGAAAAAACAAATCCCACCCTACCTTGTTCTGCATGTCAACCTCTTGTTATGTTGAGTATAACACAAGGGGTTTCTCTTTCTTGTTAGGAATTGCATTGGACAGCAATTTGCCATGAATGAACTAAAAATAGCACTTGCTCTGACACTGCTTCGCTTCGAACTAATGCCCGACCCAGAAAAAACTCCGATTCCAGTCTCCCAGGTTGTCCTCAGATCTGAAAATGGAATATACCTCATTTTAAAGAAACTCAACTGATCCTGAAAAATTATTGCAGGAGTTGATACCAAGAATGCCGTAAGACAAAGATGGGCCATTTGTGACTGTGCAAAACCACCAGGAGCATAATGCACACTACAGCTTTTTTAAAATCATAATCAGTCTCTCCACTTTGCTAAAAACTATTCTCATTTTTAACTTTAATTACTTGTAAATTCTTAAAAACTCATCCTTCACTATTTGTCAGATGAATGCATCATAACCTGTCATGGAGTCATGTGTTCCCCTATCTCAGAAAGTAAAATATTGCCTAGAAAGCTCTGCTAATAAGTTACACCTTAATATTTCATGCAATAATTGTCCAACAGCAGCTTAATTGCAGAGCCCAAGCCTTTAATTTTAAATTGTTCTATGCTTGTGATTTCCCCATGCATTTAGATAGCAATAGTAATAGCACTTAGACTTATATACCGCTTCATAGTGCCTTACAGCCCTCTCTAAGCAGTTTACAGAGTCAGCATATTGCCCCCAACAATCCGGGTCCTCATTTTACCGACCTCAGATGGATGGAAGGCTAATCAACCTTGAGTCGCTCAGAATTGAACTCCTGGCGTGAGCAGTGAGTTAGCCTGCAGTACTGCATTTAACCACCACGCCACCACGGCTATTGTGCAGATGACTGCACTTCTTCCAGTCCGTTGCTGCTCCAAGTACAAATGACTGACCAATTGAAAAGGTGAGAGTTATTGGGCTTCACAATATTTTTTGTTTCTTTCTACAACTTTGTCTTTGCGGAAAGTATAGTAGTTGAACATAAAAGAGCAATACAACAATGAAAGGAAGCATCAACTGCACAGCAGTACAGCAACAAGGCAAAACAAACTGAAGAGAGCTGAAGAAGCTTGTTGGATGAGAAGCAAAACATCTTCAAAGAAAAACAAGAAAGTCTGGTTACCTCGTGAAAAAGCATCTTTGGGACAACTATGACCTGGATGACTGAGAATCTCCATAGAGACAAAGACACATATTGTCCCCACCCCAGTTGAACACTGACAAATCTATTGCAACAATAATAGATTCCCCTTTTGCAAAGCAGGTCCAAAATTTATAAGCTTGCACATCTATTTGCAACCCAATTGAGCTGTCATACATTACATATATGAAAAATAGTTAACAAATTAAACAATAGCAAAGTTAAAGTTCAAAGTACTGTGTTAACAATCTGTTATTGTAATTTACTCCTTGAAAGTCTACAATGTTTTCTTATTTACCACAAATCAGCCCGATCATTATCTCTGGAGTCCAGGGTCAAATACTCTCATTTGGTTCTTAATAGTGAAAACTTTCCTTATTTTTCCATTGGGAACTTTCCCTCTAATTGCATCTCATTTCCAAAGTTCAGAAGTCTCTGTTGTAAATATCTCAGCAACATCCATTGTTGAATAATTCTCCTTGATAACACAGCATTCCTCTTGCCAAGAAAGTTCAAATTGTTTACCAATCGGGTATGATAACTCTATCTTCTTAAAAGAGTTCAGTTCATCACTCATCAAATCTGTCAATTTTAAGTCTGTAAAATCCAGATCTCCTTTAAATTTCTGCAACAAGCCTTCTGCTTTCTAGCCAAACTGCCCTTTCTTCAAATCTATCAGCAAGGACTTAGATTCCAGTCCATCTAATTGCAAGTCTGGCTTGGCTGTAATTGTTTGCATCTGGGTATATCCTCTTTAGGTTGATTTAAGACCCAGGAAATTTTATCAAGCTTTTTAACCAAAGTTTTCAATTTGAACTTGTAGATTAAAAAACATTTTTTTTCGAAGGCAAATCACCAGGCTTTATCTTTAAATTGATGCATTGTTTGCATTATTAATATAGAGCAGACTCTCCTACATCTGAGCTTACACAACCGAACAATTCCTTTCAAAGACAAAAAGGTTACATGTACTGTAACAAAATGGCCAGAAAACATTAAAATATTTCTCAAAATGAATATATGAAGAAAAAAAAAGGAAACGTTCCAGCAAAAATTTAAAAAAAAAATCCAGACCAAAGCTTTTTAAGAGTTAAACCCTGTCGTGAAATCTGATACAGATGTATCACTGCTCAGAAAGTTGCCCTTAGCTTCCACACAGAAAAGGAAAGTTCACCCACCACCACCCAAAAAAAAAACCCTCAGTAAATTCGATAGGATTAGAGTAAACCAGCCTTCAACCAGTCAGTTAACTTTTAAAAATAAGAATCAAATTAAAAGAAAAAATCTCTTTGAAACATGCAGTTAAAAGCCAAGGTAAGCTTAAAAAACCAAACAGCTGAGAGGAAAGATGAAAACTGAGACTCTCCGATCACTCTTGCCAGGAATTGCAAACTCCAGGAGTCCTCTTCCCAGGACTGTTCTTGGTTGTCTGATAGTTGTCTTGGGTCATTCTTGCTGCTCCCATTCAATTTAGGGAGCCAGGTGCCAAAGAATCTTGCTTGGCAGCAAAATCAGCTGTTTATCGGCAGGAGAAGCAAATCCCCACCACCCCTCAGCGCCTCTCCACTTGTTCTACACAATTTTTGAAGGAATGGTCTTACCAATAATTCAATTGAGGCATGCTGTTTTTATTTCCTCCTACACATTGGGAAAGCAATTTGTGGGATTTTCTTCCTAATGTGCTAAAATATCTTATCTGTTGGTTGATTTGGAATATTATGATCCTTAATGTGTCTCATTTGGGATATGATGATTCTTAATGTTGGTATTTGGGAATGCTATTTGCTGCTTACAATAGTCAGAAAAAATGCTTTGGCAAGATCTGAATATTAGAGAAAATGTTTTTTTTTTTTATAAAGAAAAGGATTCCCATATCTACCACCACATTTGTCATAAGTTGAATATTTCAGAGGTACTTCAGAGATTCTTATTCTAATTTGGTTTAAAGATTAAGGAGAACTGTGAATGCAAATACTCCACTGGGCCCATTTTGAATCTGGACTAAAGATTAAAGGTCTGGAATATTTATTCTAAATGCAAGAATTATAATAGATTGAATATAAATGAATTGCACAGATTGACTAGATTTAGATTTGTCATATGTATGGAAATTGTATATCATGTATGGAAAAACAAAACTAGAAGCAACCATTTCTTGTCCTATATAGTGTTAGGAAAGAAAACAATAGAATTGTAGTAGTCAAATCATGGTGTAGCAAATTGTCAGCCATAACTGAACTTCTCAGCCTGCTAGTGATGGCTCGTTATTGTCCAGAAGCAAGAGCAGATTGAAGGGGAAGGGGAAGCTTATACATATATTAATTACATTCAATCTTCATAAACAATCCATATCCTGTTATTAATTTTTACATAATTTTTAGTTTCTCATCAACATTCCCCCCAAAAAAGAAGAAACTTAGGCCTTTCCCATTGGGAAATAAATAATTTCTATGAAGTTGTATTTAACATATTGTAATGGAATGTGTGAATGACCTTGAAGATCAAGGTGAAGTGGTACTGCCTAGGAAAAAATCAGACAAGACAGGCAGGAACACCCCCCCTCCCCCGCAGTGATTGAATGTTGAGAGAAATTTAGGAAATACTTGCCTAAAGGAAAGAGTAATTTCTCTGCTGAAAGCAGTCAAAGTCTATAACTATAATAAGATGCTTGTAGTTGGATGTTATCTTTTATCTTCCCATACTGTTTACTCATGGCACTTTTTAAAAAAAAGATCTGAAATAACTACACCTAGAGTTTTGGAAAAAACATAGCATCCTTGGTTATGTTCATCCAGGTAATCTTTTACATAAGTAGGTCAATAAAGAAGTGATACTGATAAAGAAAAAAACTAGAAGAAATGTATTAGGAAGAAAATAGGAAAGAAATACCAATTTCAAGACTACTGACATTTCACTTCTGTTTGTAGACAAGGAGATCTACTAAAAAAGGCAACAAGGATTAATTCACGACTACATGCAAACACTTATTAAAAAAATAAGTGGGTTAATTAGTGAGTGCAACTTTTGTTAATGTTGTAGTTAATCTAAGAATGAATTGACAGTAGATGAAGCCAGATATCTTGGACATTCAACCTTTCAGCAGGAGAAAATATGTTTCCTGTAATTATTGGCAAATATCATTTTATAATTTCTACATTCTCTTTCCCATTTTCAGCAAATTAGCAGTCCCCAGAGGTATTAGGATTTTAATTCCCAGATACCATGATTAAAGTCTCAATATTTTTTGAAGAGCAACAGAAGTATTCTGGGAATGATGATCTCAAAACATGTGCAGGGCACCTGGCTGGATAAGAATATTCTGTAGTAGCCCTTCCCTGCCCCCCACATGAATTATTTCTTCTATTATCATAAGTTCACCCCAGTTTCTTCAAACAAAGATGAATTCCAGTGTCAGAACGCAAGACAATCAGAGGGACTGGAACAGGTGGAGGCTTTGACAAATCAAGTGACAATTCAAATCGAAGCAAAGTCATAGCAAGAACCACTTTCATCTCAATCATGGCAAACTGTTGTCCAATGCAGTTTCTGAAACGTCAAGAAAAGTTGTTATCAAAGGTGCATCCATCTGGAAATTAATTTCCAAATTCCTAACCTTCTCTTTAGGTGGCAATTCGCTAAACTGGTATCTTACATTTGTCCTAGGAGTCCCAACTCCCAAAATTCTCTGATAGTTAATTTATCTTCCCCAGAAATATACTACTAGACATAATAGCAACATTCTAAGACGCTTCTGGGAAGATGCTGTGCTCATCTGTAGGAAACTAGAGGTTACTTTTTCCATTTTTTAAAGACCCAGAAACCCTTTTTGGATTGATATTCTGAGAAATTTTGCAAAAGATTAAAAGGAGAATGGAACACCCTGCAAAGAGTATTACGGTACTTTTTCTACCACCATTTCTTCTGTCAGCAACGGTGGTGAAAACAGTAATTTTAAAAAGGAGATGACACCTACTGCTACTGCTACCATCTAGAAAGGCCTCTAAATATATCCACCTTTATATACCCTTTTTATACCCACTTTTCTTTTTTCTGCTTTAGTAATAAATATCAAATCCTAATGAAAGAATGCTCATCTCAGCACTAGCTGTTTTTGTTCGCCTACCAAAGAAATCTGCTCATAAGGATCAAGATGTTGGGTTCATTGTGTTTAGCTCAGTTTTGGCAAGACATGGACAAAGACATTCTAATTAATATGCTTATATCTATACAATATGAACTCACCTTGGCCCAGCAGCAAAAGGAAGAAAAGCATGAGAATTTCTGCTGGATAAGTTCTCAGGAGAAAATCTCAGGGGGTCAAACATCTAAAAACAAGAAAGGTTTTTTTCATCATTTTAAAGAAACTTATTTTCAATAGATGGTTACAAAAGAAATAGTAGTTGACCAAGTTATTAGAGAACATCCATTTCTATCGAGTGCCATAAAAAGAGAAAATTAGGATCACCTTAGCTGGTCTTAAACTGAGTTGGACCACCAGTCCAATTTGTTCAGTGCAGTCTACTTTACAGTGAGGGCAATTACTCTTTAGGTTTTCAAGCAAATTTCTTCCAGTTTGTACCTGGAACTGCTGTAGACTGAAACTGGGATATTTTGCACCCTAAGATGAAATCTATCATTAAACAATTGCCCCTAATCTGAGAAAATATTTTTGAGTTGTTGTGTTAACAATAAATGTTTTGCAAAGTGAACCTTTTGCTTTATTTTTATAGATTATGTTTGTATTAATCTTAAATGCCACTTAGAAGGGTACTGGGACAACTCTTGACTTTGTTCTAGTCAACCCAAAGGATGTGGCTTTCTTTTGGAGAAAATAATTACAATATCACCAAATACCGTACCTCTGGATTATGCCATATGCTGGGGTTCTTGTGGATAAGATGAATGCTTATCACTGTCCAAGTGCCTGGGAAGCAATCAATATGGAAAAGGAGTCATGTTGGATTGCATGTAATGAGATGGCAATAAAAGCTCTGATGGACTCAGTGCTGGAGGTTTTGTGTCCATTCACTGATGGAAATTGAGACTGTGCCTATGGCTGCCATTCGGTACACAAATAATAGGAACTTAACATTCCCTGATGTTTCTGAACCAAAACAGTAGTTCCAGTATATGTAATCATAACGTATCCGCATTTAAACTATGGAATCCCATTTGGATAGCCTACACCAGTAGAAGGGCAGGCAGAATTTCTATTAATTGACTTAGATATCTCAGTAGTTTTCAGTGCCTTCAGGTATACTATCTTTCTAGTAAGGCTTCTTCTCAACAAAAATAACATGATTTTTTTCCCCAGGTTTTCAAGGATTGTTTATTCCTAATTCAGTTCCTAGCAGATAAAGACACTTCAATCAGTCCTAAAGTCTGCCCAATTTTTATTCCATTCTTGTTAGATACATTATTGACCCTTTGGGCAGTGGAAGGAAAGGGATCGGTAGGCTGAACTGTGAATAAGTTTTTTTTAATTCATTTTAAGTTTTATTAGTAAGCTAGCCCTAGTATTATAGAACTGAAATAGAGCCTCCTAGCTAAATAATGAAAATAAGATAGTTTAGAGGCAAATTGTATAAAGATGATACGTGTTGCAGATAAAAAGGCTCTATGGATATGAGAGTAGAATGAAATGATTTGAACCTTCAGGTAAAGTTTTCCCATCAAAAAATGTAACAGGTTTGGTTAATTCTCGGGACACTCCAGGTACTGGGGAGTAAAGGCGGAGACTCTCTTTAATGCACAAAGTGCAGTAGGTCATCTTATTAAGATCATCCCTGGAATAGGTTGAAACAAAGTACATTAATAGATTAATTACAAATCAGATAAGTTATTTAAATCCAATCCTATGGATCGTCTGTATTGGTAGTTGTCGTGCTAGAGTATACATATTGATAATTTCACTGAGATTCTATGCCCTCTCAGTAATAAGAACACAATCACAGCAGCAGAACCAAGACCTTAAAAAATGCAATCAGTGGGCACTCTTTTAACGTGTATAACAGGGGTAGGCAACCTTGGCTCTTTTATTTATTTATTTATTTATTTATTGTTCGAATTTATATCCCGCCCTTCTCCTTGCGGACTCAGGGCGGCTGACAATCAATTAAAAACACCAATAACATCACAAAATTTAAAATTAATTAAAATGAAATATTTAACTTGTCTAATTTAAAATATAATTAAAAACCCCTCTAAAAACCCCTCTTAAAAATTACCCTAGG
>NW_015386470.1:1389784-1484098 GCF_001527695.2 Protobothrops mucrosquamatus
AGCCAGAAAGGCCTACCCTTCCTCCACCAAGCCGCCTCCAGGTCTTCCAGGCCTTCCAGGCCATCGGCCAGGCCAGGTTTTCCAGGCCACCGGGCCGCATCCGGATCCTCCAGGCCGCCAGGTCGCAATCTGCCATGGCCGCCAAGACCGCCTGGCCGCCAATCCTCCGGGCCGCTCGGCCGCCACTCGGCCACTCGGCTGCTGCACCTCCAGGGCTCCAACGCCTCCCGGGCTCCAACGCCGCCCGATCCCGAGCCGTTCCGAGCCGCTCCAAACCCCCACCGGTCGTCCTTGGGCTGGGCTCACTGCCGAGTCGCCGGGCCGCCAGGCCGCCGGGCTGCATCTAGGCCACCGGGCCCGATCTTCTTCCGCCCGGCCGCTGGGCTCACTGCCGAGCCGCCAGGCCGCCGGGCCGCCGGGTCGCATCTAGGCCGCCGGGCCCAATCTTCTTCCGCCCGGCTGCCAGCGGGCCGCCGGGCGGATTCAGCGTTCTGGACTCATGGACTTCAACTCCTAGAATTCCTGAGCCAGCTGAAGTCCATGAGTCATAAAAGAGCCAAGGTTGCCTACCCCTGGTGTATAACCACCCAATACTTTAATATCATTCACTAATATTCCACATCTACCTACTGAATAAATAATACCTATAGGAAATCTCTTCAGTAAAAATACTTACCACTCGATTGTGCCACGATCTCCCAGAATGGATTTTATCTCCTCTCTACATCTTTCCTGATGCTCTGGATTTTGTGCAAGGCAATACAGCAGCCAAGAGATCCCACTAGCTGTTGTGTCATGACCTTCAAACATGAATGTGTCCACTTCAGCACGTACCTCTTCATCAGATAATCCAATGCCATTTTCATCCTAAAGATTGAGAAACTTTTATTGGTAAGATGTTATCGAGGAATTCATTTTTTCATATAAGAATCTAACTTAACAGTATTTTGTGGTCCTGTCTTCCAGGTAAGGATCTATGGCAGACTAGATGTCCCTGATGAAGCAGGGATGGCATTGTGGTAGAGAACATAGGTCACATGGCAAATTCAAGCCAGTGCTGTCTTTCCAGATAAAGGAGAGAACATGAGATAGCCCACTTGCACTCCAGACAGCTGTTCCTCATGAGTAGACTGCAGGAATGCTTTGTTGTGGGTGGCTGAAATTCCCTGATTTTTATGAATTCTGATTGGCTAGGAAAAAAAAAATCTTTGATCACAAGAGGAAGCTACGAAGATAGCTAAAGCACATTTTAGAGACATATTTGAAAATTATCTACAGAAAACTATTCATATTATAAATTATGTTGTAAAATATAAATGAGATGATACTTTAGAAAGATTGATAAGTACAAACAGAAATATATATTATTTCCTGCAGCAAAAAAGAAAAAAAAGTAGAGATGGTTAAATTGATTGTTTTATTCAAAGAAAACAACAAATTTGGTTTCCATTTGGAAATCGCTTCTGGATTTTGTGCTTCTGATGGAAAAAATCAAACTTTGATTTTGGTTTTGCTGATTATATATGTTTTTATAGAAATGGCTACTATGTATTACTGTGTAAAAGTAAAAAGTTGAGGCAGTAGTGTTATTATCTTCTACTGTGCTAAAGGGAGTCAGGAGTGAACACTTTTTTTCTTTTTTCCCCTTTACTTTTTTCTTTTCCTTTTTTCATTCATTAGTTTTCCATTATTTTCATTTTGTTTGTATTTTATATTCTGATAAACTAATAAAATTTTTCAAAAGAAAAAGCTTAAGTAGATGTAAGAAAGTTTCAAAACAATAAAGTGGATAGTTTTTGACAGTTTTTTGTGTGAAAGTGCTTTTGAATAAATTAGAATTAAAGTTGACAAACAATCTGCACCTTTATGGATATGTTTTTTGTTTACTATTAAAGAGTGAAGACAATTGGTGGATTTAAAAAAATAAAAGGTAAAACAAAGTTTAAAATGGAATTATGGATAAAAGAGATGCATATAATTGCTAAGATGTATGAACTTCTGTTGAAATTTGAAATGGAAGAACAAGTGAAAGAATATAAATTGGGCTAAAGTTTTCGTTATAATATGCAGATGGAACAATAGGAAAATATGTGGTTGGAAGAATTAAAATTTACACTTTGTTATAAACTTGAAGAATGTTTTGAAATGATATACTGATGGTATATGTCACCAGAAAAAAATGTCTAGAATGTATAAAGACACTTCAAAAACATGTCAGAGATGTGAAGAACAAGAAGTGACATTTTTGATGGATGAGTTAAAAAGCTATACAATTTTGGATTCAATTTCACTGATTCAGAGGATTTTAAAATTAATATACAATTGAGACCAAAGGTCTTTCTTTTGGGACCGATGAACAAACTGTTGGGAAAAAGTTATGGAACTTTGTTTATGTATATAAAAACTGCAGTGATATTATAGTATGTGCAAAGATAGAAAGACTCAGCAATGCCTACAATGTAAATAAGGAATGGTTGGGGAAGATGTTGGAACTTGTTGAGATGGCCAAACTGAGTTTTCTTTTTATTACAGAAAAGACAGTATATACTGTATGTTTATTGCTGACTGGAACCCCTTATGGACTTTTTATGAAAAACAGAAAAAAAATGTATGATTTTGATTATTAGGCAGGATAGATTATAGAAAAAGAGACAAATGTTATAACTTTAGAGTAAGAGGTAAGATTATAATTGTACATACAACTGCTGTAAAGACCAGAAGCCATGTCTTTGTATTTTTTCTTTCTTTTTTCTTTGTTTCTTTTTTCCCCTTTCTTGTAGTTTTAGCTCTCTCTTTGATTTTTCTTTTTTCTTTCTTATTTTTTTTACTAGTTTGTATTAGTTTTTATCTTCTTCTTAAAACTTTTAATACTTTATAAAAAGAGAATATTTGTGACCCCAGCTAACTGTATTTACTACAGATATAGAGTCTATGCTTTGCATAAGGTATAAACCAAGTCTGTTGCTCATTGCTGCTGCATATAATCCTAATGCAGCAAATATGTCCAACATTCCATAATGTCCATATTCTCAGAAATCAAGTTCTCCTGGCAAACAATGTAGAAACAGCAACCTGAACAGATGTATTTCTTGATGCTAGACAGTAGAATGGAGACAAACAAACAAATATGTCCCCTAAGGTTCAAAGGAAATTAATAGAACTTAGGAGAGGGTGCAATCTTTTCCAGTCATGTTATTATCTCCCTTTCTAAAAAGTTAAGAGGACAACAACCCTTGTTTCTTGTATCACCTTAAATCCCCAGACTCTCAGAAATTATATATCTGTACCTATATCACTTATCTTTGAGACTTTCAAAACTTGTAGCATAAATTGTAATTGCAGGGTTCTTATTTGATTATATAAAGTCTACTGATGCTAAAATCATTTAGAAATCATAATCAGAACAAGTATAATTAACTGACCAATGTTTTCCTCACTGTAGTACTTACTTTGGCACAGAGAAGAATGTCAAGAAAATCCAAGTGCCTCTTATTCTGGATCTTTTGAAGTTCTTCCTCAACCTTCAAAGTTTTCTTTCTTTCCTTGATTACTTTCTCTATATTGGAAATATTTGATGTTAATAGCTCATGTTGAGGTAAAGTATTGTCCACTTGTGCTTGGGTTGGTGGAGAATTATGCTGGCATAAAATTTGACAGTGCCACTGTTGACGCCTTCCCGCCTTTGTTCTAATCTACTGCCAAATAGGAGTGCAATGTTTATGCCTACGCAGATCTTGATAAAGCAATTGTTGAATCCTCCCTCTGACTCTGTTGTCCTCTCACTTGTGCAGGTTATCAGTCAGTATGAAAAGCATCTGTTACTCACAGCATTAACACACTAAGACTGTGTCATCTCTAAGTTCCTTCTTTCCTATATCCCTCTTTAACTCATTTGTTGATGCAGGATAAAGGTGGATTGAATGTTGAGTCACATTTAGGATTTTTACTTGTTCAACAATATGAAAAAAATTAATCTGGCAAGATTTTTCCCCATAAATTCATGCTGAGTTCTTGTAATGACAACTTTTTAAAGGTCTTTTCAGACTGACCTCTTCATGAACTGCTCTATAACTCTCTCAGATACTAATATCAGTCTGATTCTGTAGCCCTCTGGATTTTCCTCTACTGTTCCAATATCTCAGGGGTTGCCACAAAGAAGAGGGAGTCAAGCTATTCTCCAAAGCAACTGAAGGCAGGACAAGAAGCAATGGAAGGAAACTGATCAAGGAGAGAAGCAACCTAGAACTAAGGAGAAATGTCCTAACAGTTAGAAACAATTAATCAGTGGAACAACTCCAGAAGCTGTGAATGCTCCAGCACTGGAAGATTTAAGAAGAGATTGGACAACCATTTGTTTGAAATGGTATAAGGTTTCCTGCCTGAGCAGACCTCCAAGGTCCCTTCCAACTCTGTTATTCTATTCTATTCTATTCTATTCTATTCTATTCTATTCTATTCTATTCTATTCTATTCTATTCTATTCTATTCTATTTTCTCCCCCCTTTTTTTGAAGATAGCCACATCTGTCCTCCTCCAGTAATCTGTCACTTTTTCAGATCTCTAGGATTTATGAAGCAACGTTAGCAAGTTCTTTCAGAACCCTTGCACACAATATAGCTGCCCAGAGTCACTTTGCAGATTATAAATAAATAAATAAATCTAACCCAGTGATTTAACTCATTCAAAATTAATCGCTAATCTATGCCCATGTTTCTACCAAACACAAACCCCAATCCTCTTTTTTCATTTTCACAAATTTCACCTCTTGGTGGAAAAGAACTGAGCTAAAATAGGAGCTGAACAGTCCTGCCTTTTGTTGCTTGCTACCAGTTTTTCATTTTATTGGATAGCTGGTATACTTTATTTTAATCCCACTTTTCTTATTTTTATAAAAAAAGGTGGTGAACATATCTAATACCCCTCCTTCCTCCTATTTTTCCAACAACATCAATCCTATGAGGTGGGTTGGGTTGAGAGAGAGTGACTGGTCTTGTTTTCATGCCTAAGATGAACTAGAATTCTCAGTTTCCTGAGAGTGGTGCCTTAATCACTAGATCAAATTAGCTCTTGTATTGCTTCAATTTTCTTATTGTTAAACTATATTCTGCACAATCTCAGCCCTTTCAGATTTCAGGTTTCCCTAATATGACCTGGATGGTCCATATTACCTGGGCACCCCCTTTTTTTTTTTTTTTGATGAGCTGTCTCTCTTTGCAATTCTTTTAGGTGTCCTTTGTTGTGTTCAAGAATTTGTTCAATGTTTTATAAATTGTCATTGGTTCCTTCAGCTTCCTCAATTTTTTAAAAAAAATATTGGAATGGTTTGCAGTGGGGCTTTTAGTATGTGCTTCTTTAGAAACTTCCATCCCTTTTCTATTACTTCTTTCTACCACGAGTTGTGAGTTTATTAAACTTAAGATAAGAACTGTATTCATCTTTAATTACTCAAAAAAAAGTCAAAATTACTTATTCACTGATTGCAACACAATAATCTTCTATGTAATGGAATTTTTTTTTCTATTTTTATTTCTTTCAGCCATGATGACATCTACCAGCCACTATGCCAACCAATTTCTATTTTTAAGCTTGTTTATAGTAACTCCTTACACCAGACATGTCAAACTTGCGACGTCACGTGACGTTGCGAGACGTATCGGGACAGTTTTGCCATTGCCGGCAATGGGGTGGGTGCGGCTTCCGGATGACACGTCCGGCCCATGGGCCGGCAGTTTGACACCCCTGCCTTACACTGTAAGAAAATGCAAAATTGTACATTATGTTAATCTTTTTAATTAGTCATTTTCCTGGTTGCGACAGCACACCAATTGTGTGATTTCTTCACTGAAGTGCATTACAAAATTTTAAAAAATGCAGACTGAAACAGCAACATACTAATGAAATATAAATTACACAGAAACACTTAAAATGATGTATTGAACAAAAATCCTACTCTGTATGATTTCTTCTTCTCAAACAGTTGTTTAAGATTTGCTTGTTTTTTTTGTTCATTTTTTATTTTTACCTTCCTTTGGGTCCAGAACACCCAAAACCAAAACCATAGCGTTGAAAATTACCTGTATGAAGGTGAGCAACATGGCAGGCTTTCCGAAACCGAAATCCATGAGGACTGAACCAATATAGAAGATCACTGAAACCTACAATGTAGGACATCCTGGCATATATCAAGAAGCAAAGCTCAAAGACAGCTTGAACATAAGAATTTTCCCTAAAGGACAGCAGGAAAATCAAAGGATAAATTCAGGATTTTAAATGTGAATATTGTTACTACTTTATAGTCTTCAAACAATAGCACTAAAATACCTCGGTGAAGCTTACTTCTGATTTTACATAAAATTATATCATAAACCATTAAATTTATTTTATGTCATTAAAGCTTTCATTCAGCTTTCTGGACAATAGTCAGTGATAAATGTTTAACAATCAACTCTATTGCTGCCATCTTGCCACTAGCCGCTGAACAGTCTGCTAAATGCTCTGCTCTCACCCACTTCTCAAAATTCCAGAAATTTAACAATTAGTTTTCATGAGCCAATGCAAACATTAATAATGTTTGATAATAATGCTGTAATGTATTATAGACAATACAAGGTACATCTATTAATACTTCAGGGATATTATTTAAAAGCAATTCTGACTATTCGTTAACTAATACGGTATAAATTCCCAGGGCATTTTATTGCCATCAAGCCAACCTAAATCAGGGGGTGAATACTCTGCATCACAGGCTGCAAATAAATGTCAACTCCTGGTTTGGGGAATTTGGTTTGAATTCCACTGCCAAAATCTCCAAAAGAAGAGCAACTGTTGCATATTAAATAAAGAGGACAGTTATAAAATGTATAAATGGCACCATTGTGATTCTGTATATATGGGAGGGTAAGTATTAGTTACAGAATACAAGGATGGTATATTTTATAATGGGGATTACTTAAATCCCATTAAATCATTACTGAATATGTTACTAACCAAAGAGATGTTAACCAAAGTTAAAAGAAAAGCAATACCAACTTGTACATTTGACAGTTGCTGTTATAACCAAAGGCACATTTCATGATGCTATCAAGTGTCATCAGGCTCACATGTTCAAAGAGTTCCACTGTTTTTTCCTGACTGATCAATAGTTCCCATTTATCCTAAATCAACAGAAGGAAAATGAATTATTGCTATTATGTTGCATTGGACCCCTTAAAACAAGCAAAACTAAATTATCATATAGTATATTCTATAAATCTTTCTACTCTTAACATATAAGAGAATAACCTCTCAATTTTCTCAAATAATTATTTTTCTGGGACATTCATTACATTTCTTTTCTGATTCTCTAATACAGCTTAGCTGGCTCAGGAATTCTGGAAGTTGAAGTCCACGAGTCATAAAAGAGCCAAGGTTGACTACCCCTGTGTCTAATACAATGTTTCTCAACCTTGGCAACTTTAAGATGGGAGACCTCATCTCCCAGAATTCTGCAGCCAAACACACAGGCATGCACAAATGGTGCATGCATGCACCATTTCAGCTGCCAGTAAACCATTCGCTGAAATTTTTTTAAATAAATCAATTATTAACACTTACCAACATCACCTTTGTAGAGTCTGCAATCAGGGGCACATATGGCTTTAATACACTGAAGTGGAAACCTGGAGTTAGCAATTTTCGATGTTGTGCCCATTTGGGTCCATGCAGGACCAATAAACCTTTCCCTGAAGGAAATAGACACTTCACATCAAATAGGAAAACAGGAGAAGGAAGGAGTATTATATATGTTTGGCATCTTGCATTACTTATAATAAAGACAGGATGAAAAAAAATAAAAAATAAACAGCTCTATACAAATTCTTGTTACATTTAGATAATCTCTAATAATAATAATAATAATAATAATAATAAAGTTGGAAGGGACCTTGGAGGTCATCTAGTCCAACCCCCTGCTCAGGCAGGAAACCCTATACCATTTCAGACAAATGGCTGTCCAATCTCTTCTTAAAGACTTCCAGTGTTGGAGCATTCACAGCTTCTGGAGGTAGGTTGTTCCACTGATTAATTGTTCTATCAGGAAGTTTCTCCTTAGTTCTAGGTTGCTTCTCTCTTTGGTTAGTTTCCATCCATTGCCTCTTGTCTTGCCTTCATGTGCTTTGGAGAATAGCTTGACTCCCTCTTCTTTGTGGCAGCCCCTGAGATATTGGAACACTGGTATCATGTCCCCCCTCATCCTTCTCTTCGTTAAACTAGACATACCCAATTCCAGCAACCGTTCCTTATATGTTTTAGCCTCCAGTCCCCTAATCATCTTTGTTGCTCTTCTCTGTACTCTTTCTAGAGTCTCAACATCTTTTTTACATTGTGATGACCAAAACTGGATACAGTATTCCAAGTGTGGCTTTACCAAGGCATTGTAGAGTGGTATTAACATTTTACGTGATCTTGATTCTATCCCTCTGTTAATGCAGCCTAGCACTGTGTTGGCTTTTTTGGCAGCTGCAGCACACTGCTGGCTCATATTTAAGTGATTGTCCACTAGGACTCCGAGATCCCTTTCACAGTTACTACTATTGAGCAAGGTACCTCCTAAACTATACCTGTGCATTTGATTTTTCTTGCCTAAATGTAGAACCTTACTTTTTTCACCATTGAATTTCATTTTGTTTGATTGTGCCCAATATTCAAGTCTGTCCAGGTCCTCCTGTATCCTAAGCCTGTCTTCTGGAGTGTTGGCTATTCCTGCCAGCTTGGTGTCATCTGCAAATTTGATGAGTTCCCCATCTATCCCCTCATCCAAATCGTTGATGAAGATGTTGAAGAGCACTGGGCCCAGAACAGAGCCCTGGGGCACCCCACTACACACTTCCCTCCATGTAGATGTGGTTCCATTGAGGATTACACGCTGAGTACAGCTGGTCAGCCAGCTACGAATCCATCTGGTAGTGATGCTGTCTAACCCACATTTTTCTATCTTATCAAGTAGTAGGTTGTGGTCTACTTTGTCAAATGCCTTACTGAAGTCCAAGTAAATTATATCCATGGTATAGTTTATAGTAGCAATGAAACTCCATTTCCACAACTATTGTATTTCATTAATTTTGAACCAGGTAAGTGGTGCTTTATGCACCTGATGTACATACAAAGCAATGAGAGAGAACTGAGATTTCAAACTTCATTACAACTGAGTCTATAGTAAGAACATTTACTATAGCCATAAACCATAAAGCATAACTGAGATACATTATGTAATGTGGGGATCAAAAGTCCTTACTCTCTGTGCTTTTCGTGACTCATATTACCTTTCTACTTTATTTGGTAGCTGATTGGTTAACCTGAGCATTCTTCATAAGTATTTTCTTCAGATTTATCCTTTGCCTTATAAATGTTTTCTCCTTTGCGTGTTTCTTTATGGGAGGTTTTCAAACAAGTGATGGGTAGACATTTATCAGGGATGGTTTAATGGGTTCCAACAATGAGCAGACAGTTGGACTAGATGGCCTATTTATTTCCTCCTTGGGTATACAT
Source organism: Protobothrops mucrosquamatus (assembly GCF_001527695.2). Taxonomy (NCBI): domain Eukaryota; kingdom Metazoa; phylum Chordata; class Lepidosauria; order Squamata; family Viperidae; genus Protobothrops; species Protobothrops mucrosquamatus. The sequence continues at coordinate 1,399,310 of NW_015386470.1, forward strand.
TCTATGATCACTATACCTGGTTGTCAACTTTCATTGCATTGCATCAGAAATATTGTACAGCATAATAATTAAAACTTGAAATGCAGTACTGTGCTCTAATGGTTCATCCACACAGACGTGTTGACATATCTTTCTTCCATGTTGTTTTTGCAGAGTGATTTATCAAGAGAGTCTGAAGATCGTGAAGGGCAAAGTTCTTTTGGAGAAAATTGTTTTGCAAAAACCAGTATTTAAAATGTCTATTGAGATTCTCAGTCATCCAGGTCATGTTGTCCCAAAGGTACTTTTTCCAAAAAGCAACTGGACTTTCTTGGTTTTTTTTCCTTTGAAAACATTTCACTTCTCATCCAAGAAGAAGATTCTTTTTATACCCGCATTATATAATATATCTCAGTTTATGGTTATAGTAAATGTTCTTACTATAGACTCAGTTGTAATGAAGTTTGAAATCTCAGTTTTTTCTCATTTCTTTGTACATACATCAAGTACATAAAGAACCACCAGTTTCAGCTTCTGCCTTTTGGAGAAAGCACCTTTGGGACAGTACTTAAAATCATCTTCATCAGATTCATGGAGGCCCATTGGCGAGCATTAAATGCACTGATTGGTATGAAGAAGAGTAGGCAGGGAAGACAGGGATTAATAACCATTGGATGTTCCTCCCATGATCATATCTCTTTATGCTAGGAGATCCAGAGCCCAGTGATTAGATGGCAAGGGTGGCACAGCAGTGTTGGCAAGACACTGACCTCTGAAGATTCCTCCTCCATAAACATCTACATGGGATGCTTTTTATGCTTTCCCAGAGAAAATGGTACTTTTATCCATTTTAATTCCAGGACTTCAGTAGTCAATAGAAGAATGCATTACATACAAGTTAGCAGGATAAATAAATCTGAAGGCCTTGTCTTACTCAGCCAATCTGTGGCACCTGCAGGGAAGTGTGTGCCTGAACAGGCACAGTGGGTAGACTGGAGTATTGTAATGTAAACATTACCCTTTCTGAATATGTTTATGCAATTCTCTGTCCAACCTGATGATTTTTTACTTTGATGGCACTGCAAATCAATACATTACCCATAAAAATCAATTTAAAAAAAACCTACCAACCCAGAGGGTTTTTTCTTCTTCTCGCAAAATAAAAGTCTTGCTAAAATTTAAAGCTTCTATGTGAATCTCAATTTCTAATGTAAATTGTTTATTTATTTACTTACTGTACACTTCTACTTCCAGTAACCCTCTAGACATCTTTTGACCCTTTTCAACTCCCTCTATAAATCATGGGGATACTGGAAGTGATGGCACAATAATACAATAGTAATAATACATGCTTATACAACCTATTTGGAATATTATTACTGGAGAATACTTAATACATTTCATGTATATTTTTCAGAAATCATTATATTAAATAACATACGGACTCAGTTCTCCATCATAATGTATTTTGTCTGTTTGATTATTATATATAATCAATACACATTTCCAGAGAAGTGGAAGCATATGGAAATTAAAATAAGCAAACAAAATAAAGGTAAAGATTGTCTTTCTTTAGTTATGAAGTAGCTATGACAAAAGTTTGACAATGTAAAACTCCTAAGGGGGATTCTTTAGAATAAAATTATAAGCAATTTTATCTGCACTAACTGATCAATTGTTCTTCATCATGGAGAACTGGAATATACATACCAATCCATGGAATTATGTTCCGATAACCAAAATTATCTTTTGGCTCTAAAACAAGAGAAAAAAGAAATAAAATCCTATAGATTAATTAATTACCCTAGGCTGTGATTGGAGAAAAATACAAAAATTTCTGAGAAAAATATCTACTAAGGCAGTGGTGGCGAACCTATGGCACGGGTGCCAGAGGCGGCACTCAGAGCCCTCTCTGTGGGCATGTGTGCCGTCGCCCCAGTCCTAGGCCTTCAGCTGGGTTTTATAAAACCTTTTCGCTTTAGGCCTCCGCCGCCGTGTACAAAAAAAAAAGGTTCAATCAATCAATTTCAACTTCTCGTGGGAAAAAAAAAGATCTTGCAAAGTTGGAATTGATTGATTGAACTTTTTAGTCCCACCCAGTCTGCTGTTACCACCGCAGCCACGCCCACCCAATGGGCCACACCCACCCAGCACCTGACGATGCATAAGTGGGTTTTGGGTGCAGTTTGGGCACTCGGTCTCTAAAAGGTTCGCCATCACTGTAGTACGGAAATAATAACTAGATAATTCCTGGTTATGTTTGTGGATAAAGAACTCATAAAGAATATTATACATTAAAATATGGGCATAATACATATATATCCTTACTTTCTTATTTTTTTTCCTGTAACAGCCAGTTTGCAACTTCCCATTTAATATTCCCTTGCCAGTTACTACTTCAATGTTAGCCAGGCCATTGGTATATATACCTCAAAACTATTACAATGTAAAACCCATTCATCAAGTAAGAGAATATGTTATTTATGTATATAAATATTTATGCAAATCTTTAAATGCATAAGAAAAACTGGCTTTTATTTTTCTTATGGGTAGATAATTGGACATGACATTTGTGTATGCAATCTGCAACTGTACCACAATCGACAGCGGTTGTGGTTGGAGTCATAAATGTGTATATATACTTCCCTTATTACTGACTGGTTAATGTACATCTGCACTGAAATATTAATTACAACTGATTAATTAAGACTGTTTTGTCTCTTACCCGTTCGAGCAAGTATTGTTTTTGCATAATCAGGATGTGTTATATTCAAACATGCAATGAACCTGCCAAACCACAAAGGAAAGGCAAATGGATACAGACAACTCCATTTCTCTACTTTTCTGTAAACTGCAGAAACAGATGAAAACTGTATTGATGCAAGATAAAGAAGAAAACAAGAAAAGGTGATATTTGATAAAATATTTTAATGAGCTATTTGGTGTTTTTAATTTTTTTTCCCAGGCCAAAGACTTCCCTTGCCCTTTAAGTAGCCTATCAGGACCCCCTCCCCTAAAAGCAGGTGGAGCCAGGACAAAAAGTGTGTGAAGCCAAATAAAATAAAATGTTATTTACATTTAATTTCATTAACGAAATGTGAAATGAACAAAATAGAGTTGTTGTTGTTGTTGTTGTTGTTATTATTATTATTATTATTGTACTCTGTGTTACATAATTTTGATCACATTAAACGTTAATATTTACTTGCAACGTCTGGAAGAGATGCACCTCAACTGAGCCTTTTAGGGTCTCATGCATCTTGGAAACTTAATTTCTATTCTTGTAGGCCACTTTTTAGCTGAGAATGTCAGATATTGCTCTATGTCAATCCAGCATAATACAAGATGTGAAACAAAGCGGACATTTGAAAAATCTTGCTGCGTTCTGAAAATAATCTGGAGCTCTGTGCAATCGGTTGAACAAATATACAAATTGGGACTGCAAATCAGACTAGCCCAAAATCAAAGTAAATAATGTTAAGGTTCAGAGCAATGTATGAATGCAGCCAGAAAGGAGAAACTCAGCCTTTTGCTCCTGATCAAAATATGAAGAAAGTTTCAGATTACAGATATAGTGATAGCAATGACCATTTCTCTTGCCTGCACTTGAGGCTTTGCTGGCCACAAATGGAATGCAAGGGAATATAGGCAACCCATTTTAATTGTTTATTTGAAAACCAAGTGGCCAGAACACTAGGAGGAGAAAAACAGATTTTACTGTCATCCACCTTGTGATAGGAAACTGGGCTGTGCTACTTACTTTCTATGAGTGGTTGTAGGGAGGCTGGAAAAGAAAATACAACGGCAGACATAAACAAGTATAAACATGATCTTAGCCCAAGTGAACATAAATATGGGCAGCAGTCTTTTAAGATCGTTCAAAGAGATTCTGCCTTAATAAACTCCCTATAAATGAGGCTGAGGAATTTCAGTTTCCAAGATTTACCCCATTAAGATATCTTAGTGAAATCTGTGTTGCTGTTCTTGCTTCCTTGATTCTGCCAAAGTTGGCACATTTGGCATAATGATGTTTGTTTGATGTTGGCTTTGTGCACTGGATGAATATTTTGCTTATGAACTACAATGTTGAGGTTTTTTATTGATTATATGCCATGAAGTTGGTATCAACTTCTTAGTGACCACACAAATGGATTTTCTCCATTTTTTTTTTTGCAAAGTAAGTCCAGGAAAGACGTTGGGTAGCTGTTAACTGACCCAATGTCATTCAGGGAGTATTATAATTCATAACTGATTTGTACTATGGACTGTCTGACTTGCATATAATACTAAGTCAAAGTTCTGTTGACAAGGCAACATAACCATGCAAACCTTGGCTGCATAAGGAACATGAACCATAAAATATATTAAATGGGTTGTGGAAGGAAAATAACAGCACTAACAATATAGAGTACTTCCTGTTTACTACACCTCCCTCTCTAGAATTCTTAATTAATATGGCCATAAATCTATGACTCAAGTCCTGCCTTCCCTGGCATGGAGATGGCTTATTAATGTTTTTTTTAAGGATATGACCTCAAGGTATTACCTCCATCTCACCCCAACCTTCTAATGAGGCTGCCTGTTTTGTACATATACTTTCCTGCAGGGACAATCTACGGCATCATGGAGACAAGACTGGGGATGCTGCTCAGGAATAGTTATGCTCCCTTCCCTGTCTGCGACTTGGACATTGCCTTCCATGACCCGCTTGGGGTCAGGACTGTGGGTTAATTATAGGCTGCGTGAGTTTTACTTTTGCACAATCTTTACTCAACCTTTGTGCTAGCTCTAAGCAAATAGTTACCCTTTCTTTTCCAATTGCCTTTCTCATTAATTTAAGTACTGTAAAACACATACCCACAGTGACACTAGGAAGAAACAGCACAGTTTAATAAATCATTTTCTCGCTAGAAAATACTAAACAATATGAGATTCATAATATCTAAACTGCAGCCCCTAAAACTTTCCTGAGTCTCCACTGGAATTGGCTAAGAGACTCTGACATGCTCCTGCTTATACAGGTAGTCTTTGACTTACGACCATAATTGAGCCCAACATTTTTGTTGCTAAGTGAAAGATTTGTTAAGTGAATTTGCCCCATTTTTACGAGCTTTCTTGCCACAGTTAAGTGAATCATTGCAGTTGTTAATAACACAGTTGTTAAGTAAATCTGGCTTCCCCATTAACTTTGCTTATAAGAAGGTCGCAAAAGGCGATCACATAACCCCAGGACATTGCAACCGTCATAAATATGAGTCAGTTGCCAAGTGTCTGAATTTTGATCATATGGCCAAAGTGTGAAAAAACGATCATAAATCACTTTTTTCAGTGCCCTTGTAACTTTGAACGGTCACTAAGTGAACTGTTGTAAGTCAAAGACCCATCTGTAATGGGGCCTAAGATAGCAGTACTACACATTTTCACAGCCTCTCATTTAAAAAGGGAATAAACCCTCCCAGCCTTCCAGTCAACCCTTACCTCATGCACATGACCGTAAAGCCAATGGGGAGGGGGACCGGCATAATTGTTCAAAGCTTTCAGCAGCACCTGTCTTCGACGATGCAGCTGGATAATTTTGATCAGCACGTAGGTCAAGCAAAACACGGCAACCAGATGCCAAATCCGCGAAAGATCCATCGCAAAATAAAGGGCAACCCGGGCTCGGGAGAAAGGGCTGCCCGCCCGGATGACGAAAATGGCTTCTTCCAAGGAGAGAAAGCTACAAGGAGCGAAGCTCGTTGTGAATTCTTCACGGCCTCGATGAAGAGCTGGCAAAGGAGAGAAAGTGCAAGGCGATGCTTCCCCGGAAGTCAGTGGAACTGGAATGTGTGGAAAGGCAAGTTTCCTTGCCTAACGAGCTTACGAAAGAAAAGCTCGGGGCGCATCTTCCGTGAAAAGGGATGTCTTTGCAATACAGCTAAGAAAGGAAGCCTCGGGCGGGGGATTATGTCATATTCAACCCGTCTTCAAAGTGAACGTGGAGAGAATAGCGGTGATATAAATAAGTTAATATGGCTGGATCGGTAGAGCAATTTACTTCTGCATCCTTTTCCCTACGCGTCGGTCTATCAGGGCTCTGACACAAAGAACCCAGTCCCTAAACCAGGGTTGCTCTGTAAAACAGTACTCTGCAGTTTTGTTAATATGTATTAATCAGCATGATGAAACCGCGGCTCTTGCTCCTTTTTTGTTTATCCAATTTCTTTGCCTGCCAGTGAGTTTCACTCACCAATTGATTACATACACTTATTTCAATGTTTCGTGCTTCCACCCCACTTCCCAGCAAATGCGTTAGTTAGGGTGGAGGTTATCAAATAGTAATTAATAATTTCCTCTGCATATTTATATACCAATGTCATGATCACAGCTATTAGTGACTATGCCCATGGTGGGAAAATGGTTTTAAAATGAGTGATGGGCAAACAAGAAACAAGAAGTATGACAAAATAATGAATAGCATTAACAAGAGAGCAAAAGTTATCTGCTCTCTTGGAGGTTATCTCTAATGTGTCTGTTAAGATTAGAAGAATAAGATACAAATGAAAACGTACGATTATTTTTACATCAATTTAAATAAAAGGGCAACAGCAAAGAATATGTGCTGTAGACTTAATTTCCTCAAAAAGTCATGGATATGAATGAGCTATCTAGGAGTGCCATTGAATCACTCAGCCAGAACTCTGGCTATTGTAAAAGCACATGTGTGTATTGGGCATAGGGATTCTCCAGGTAGTGACAATCATAAAGGTTTAAGATGGTAGTTATGGACACACAATCAAAGCCTTGTCCCCTTTGGATGTGTCTCCTCAGCGTACTTAAAAGTGGCAAGGCTTCAGCTGTATAATTTTGTTCATCTCAACATTTTTTTACATTCCCCCACCTCCATCATGCTGCTGGATTGGCATAAAGTAGTGGTGAATAAGCCTAAACCAAAGGCTTTTAAAAATATGACTTAAGTCTTTTTGTAAAGCTAAGACTAGGATCTATTTTACTTCTGAAAGAGTTTCCTCATAGCCAATCAGGAACTGATACTGCATGGAAAATCTGCAGAATTTTCTATGCAGTATATTTCATATACTCATAAGGGCGAAAAGTTATTTTGCAAAGTTAAAAAAAACTTGAGGACTGTCTAAGAATTTTTTGAGTCAATATCTCAGCTGGCAGAGCTAGCTGGCTCTTTAATGAAGCCAAGTTTTTTTCTGGTCTTAATAACAACATAACAATGTGCTTCTTAGTAAAAATAATTTGCCAGTCTGTTCTTGGGTGGGTTTTCAAGTTCCTTGTCTAATCTACAATCATGAGATTTCCTTGTAATCTCCTGAGTTCTAACTAGGTTGTTAGATTTTTGAGATGGAAGCCACAGCTTTATTAAGGCAATACAAATTTTTCAGATACAAAACTTCAACTAACAAGCTATTACCGGTAGAAAGGATCATGGGGAAAGGAGGAGGCAAAATGTGGCTCATGTTTGAACTACATTCCTACCAGTTTACATTCTTTGATATAGTAATTTAAAAAACCACATTATCCTCACTTTTCTGAATTTCCAACCATCCTTCTGGAGAGTTTGGATGAATTCAGAAGCTTGCAACTACACTGTAAGACTTTTTTGCAGTATACTATATGTCTTCTCCTGTGACGTATTTATGTTTTCTTGATATGTTCTTTCTACATGTCTCTGATCCATGATAGCCAAGAATTTGAGTTTTCCTCTTCCTTTCTTTTCTCTGTAAATGGCTTTAGAGTCCCAATTAGATAGATATTTGTAATCCAAATAGTTCAAAAAACATTTTTCCTAAAATTTATAATTCTCTCTTTGTTTATAGCCCAGATTATTATCTTTTTTTCACAGCTGTTCTTTGTTGTTAAAGCTTTGAAGGTCACAGACACAGATTAGCTTTTCCCAGATTTTGCCAAGTCTTATATTAAAGTCATAGCTGTCATAGTCTTCATCTGCCACTAGGCGTCAGCAACTATTTGTTTTTCAATTTCCAAAATTAACAATTAACTTTGAAATGAGAGTCTTAACCATTAAAACAATTTTAGATTTATCCAGATTTAAGTTTTAAGTTTCAGGTTTTATATTTATTTCACTTCCGTATATTTTGATCCTCCATAAAAAGATTAATTCGCCGCTTCCATCAAAAAAGATTAATCCTCCTCCTTCCCTTTTGGAGGTATTTTGCTTCTTGGGGATCTTTTCCAGGAAATTAAATGTAAAATAGAAAAGAGAAGATCAAATTCAAGCATGCTGTTCACAGTTGTGCTGGTTAGTGCTTTGAGACTTCGGTTACAAGTAGCTCGGGCTGGTCGATGCAGTACGGCCAGCCTTTCTCCTGTTGGGTTAGAAGGCTTTCCCCAAGTCAAACAAAATGGCCGCTGCTGTTCCAGAATCGCTGGAGCACCCTTCTTTCTTCGTTGCCTCTCCTGGGCGACTTAGACCCATTTAGGGTCCCCAGGCAGTGCAAAATTAGCCACGAGGGTGTGGAGAATCCGCAAGCCCGACCGGTCGCTACCGCGCAAAACTGGAAGTCTAATTCAAACAACAATGACTTTAAATCACAAAGAAATCCAAAACAACTTTGAAAATATAAATCAATCTATTTCCAAGTTAACTCTACAACAAAAAAAATTCCCAGAAAACAACAACAGAGAAGGATCAGATAAAACAGATAAATGGATATAGAATGAAGAATAGAGACTTAAAGATGGAACTTAACAAAACAAGGAAACATGATTTAATCCTAGTGGAAAAAAATTCACAAGAATTGGAAAAAACAACTTATCCCTTAAGACTACAAAATAAATCTCAGGACAAGAAAATAGACCGGATAAAATGGACTGTAAAGATGTCAGGAACATTGGAGAGAAAGGAAATGATAAGAGAAGCAGAGAGAAAGAAAAAGAAAAAGATTTTCAACAAACAAGGAAAGACAGAACGGGACGTACAAAGACACTTCTCCTAATTTACTTTTTATATCAGTGGTTCTCAACCTGTGGGTCGGGACCCCATTTGGGGTCGATCGACCATTTCATGAGGGTCGCCAAGCAAGGCTGTCTGCCATTTTTTTGTCCACCATTTTTTTTGCCCACCATTTTTTTCCCCTTTTCCGGCGGGTGCCTTACCTCCCTTGGGCTGGGCCAGCTGGTGGTCGGCCTGCTCTGTCTCTGCCACTTGCCAGCTACGCCTCGGCCGGCGCAGGGGGCGGAACCACGCATGCGCGGTGCTCCTGGGCAGGGAAAGTCCTCGACCTACGACCGGTTGGGTAGTCCTCGACTTACGACCGGTTTAGTCCTCGACTTACGACCGGTTTAGTCCTCGACTTACGACCGGTTGGGGTCACGGCATTAAAAAGGTTGAGAACCACTGTTTTATATCTACCGCAACATTTACGAAATATGGAAAAACGTTTTGATTCAGCAAAATACATTGATTAAGAAAGACACTGGGCAAAAGAAAAAGACTAAAGTGGAAACTAAGAAAATAGATGATGGGACTTAGCAGAGAGAATACTTAAAAAAGAAACATTTGTTTGAATATGGTTAAAGAAATAGAAAGGTTTTGGAATATATATGTCACTCTAAGAGGAATGAATTCTCTAAATATAATTTAGTATGCTTTTTTCCCTTTTTTGTTCTCTTTCTTGATATGAGTAATATAAAAAAGTTGAAATGACTTAGATAAAGGAAATGTTTTAGATATTTAAATGTGATTGAATTTAAGAAAATTATAATGGATAAAAATGTTTTGATTAAGAGTTAAAGGACTAGAATGGATGACTAGATGTATTAAATGGAATGTTTAAAGATTAAACATATTTTCAATTATGGTTAAAAAGAATAAGACATTTAGGAAATAAATACATATTAGCTTAGGAGGGATATATATTTTAAGTAGTATGTTATTTTTTAATGTTTCTTTACTCTTTTCTTTCTTTTTTTTCTATTGTTTTATCTATTTTTAAGAAATGTAAAAGTGTGAGATGGTTCATATGTAAAAATAGAGTTAAATTCTTAAATGTAATTAATTTTTGAGAAAATCTTAACCAGTAAGAATATCTAGAATTTGGTGGGAGAAACAAATTAAAATAAGAACTGTAACAGGATCTATGATAAGGCAACCAAAATGATTGGATAGAAAAGAAATATTATATTGATGTGATTATTTTTAGGACTATTGGGGAAAAAATTATATATTTGTTATCTATCAAAACAATAAGAATTGTATTAACTCAATGTTTGCAAAAGAGGATATTTTGGGAAGAGGAAATCAATTAAAACTATTGTGTGGATTATGGATTATAGAAATCAATTGTTAGTGATTGTTTTACAAATGTAGCCCAGACAACACAGTGTTCCCAATTATTGATTTATGTTTTAAAAAAAATCAATAAAATATATTACAAAAAAAGAGACTTTTTTGCCTATTTTTTCTATGCTGTTTGACTTTTTTCTCCCCCTATAGTCAGTAGGTCCTTTTTTCCATCCTAAGTAATTAATGACATTTAAAGCAGAGTCGTTGATTCGACGCCATTTCATCAATATGATCTATTCAATAATCTTGGCAAGTTAAGTATCATTCTAATTCAGTCTATTTATCTCTATTAGTCCTTGCCCTTTAATTGGTTAATTTATTTATACGCCCCGCTGCGGACGGGTATTAACTGGTTCCCCGGATGTAAAAGTCACTAGCCAATGAACACAAAGGGCTAATACAGCCCAGTAGGGAAGAAGGCAGACCGAAGAAAAACAATTCTTCTATCCAATAGCAGTAGGGGATACTGATAGGTTCTCGCACATGAGCAAAATCCTCCAATCGGTGTCTTCGGTACTAGCAACGAATAGTTTCGGCCCCTGTTGGTCGGTGAGGTGCAAGAGGAAGCGATGTTCTTCCTACTGCCATGGCTTGGGCTCTTGAGGCGGCAGCTACCTCCGGCGGGGAGAAGAATCGGTCACAACGGCGTCACCGAAGCCTAAGAGACCCGCGCCGGCCCTCTTGAGACTCCCGTCTGGGAGGTGAACGTCGGAAACGCTGAAGCTGGCGAGCCGGGGCCCCGAGTTAGGAGCCCCTCCTGCGTTGCGGAGCTCGGCTCCCCAGAGCCTTGCTCCGGCTCAGCAGAAGAGGATGAAAAAGCGCAAGGAGCTGAACGCGCTCATAGGCCTCGGCGGTGGAAACGGCGACCGGGGAAGCGGAAGCGGCGGAGGCGGCCGGCGCAAAAAGAAGCATCCCAGGAAAGGCTCCGCCTCGGGTCATCGATTGCTCCGCACCGAGTCTGCCGAGAGTAGCACCAGCAGCTCCTCTGACCCGGATTACGGGGACAGATTCGGGCTGCCGGGCGCCCGCGCCCGCTTTTCTAAGTGAGATCCGGATAATCCAGGAGAAGGGAGGAAGCAGGGTGGATGCAGGGTATGGGAACCGAGGATGGTCTGTGTGGTCAGGAGGTTTAGGGATAGAAAGGGACGTGGCGCTTCATGGGGAGGGAAGAGACACCGAACGGCTTTCGGGTTATAATTGACTCGGAATTTTGAAGAAGCCGAGTTAACAGGTGTTGAGAAGGAAGGTTGCATTTGGAATGAGTGTAAGTCAGAAAATATAGTGATTGGAATAGCAATATTATTAATAGCCTTCAATGATAGCTGCTTTGGATTGATAGTACTTATAATGGTAACACATTTGGAGAACATCAATTTGCTGAACACAACTGGAACTGAAAACGATTGCTGCTGGGGTATGACTACAGTCTCACAGCAACACACTTTGTAGAATTAGCTTTCCCTGAAATAGTAACTTTAGGTGTGTTACTTATATAACTTGTCTTGGTGTTCTTGCACTAGGCTTAATGATGCAGGTATGAGGAAGAATGATACTGTCATTCTCTCTGCTTGAGTATTATCAGTTTGCAGAGATTGTACTGTTAACTTGATTCCTTAATAAGATTTTAGTTGCAGTAATACATAAACATATCAAAGCATGATCTGGTTTTATTAGCGTTTGTTGTACATTTGTTTCTCCTTTGTAATATATCTATAAATGTTCCTGTGGGATAAGGTACTTTTTTCCTAGTACTTTTGTTTAACATATTTAACTTTGTAATTCTATCTTAGGCTTGATGTAGAATAACACTAATTATTCTGCTCTGACTTCTATGAAAATTGTATATGCTTCAGTCTTATCACCCTTTTTTTAAGCTAAAGTGTCCCAAATATTGTAGCCTTTTCTTATATACGGTAGATGTTTAATCTCCTTGATTATTTTGGTTGGCCTATTATGGTTTTGCTTTTTTTTTAGCTCTGTTATATTTTTCAAGTACAGTTACTAAGTTTAGTATTTGGAAATACTAAGTATTTCAGATGCAGACACGCCGTATATTTATATGAGGACAATACAATATTGGCAGTTTCATTTTTATTCCTAATTTTTCATAGCATGGAATCTGCCTTTTTTCATATTTGGTATTGTACAAGTATATAGAGTTAAAAAGCCCCATTGCTTCCAACATTGAATTTAGCAAGGTATCAGTTTAGTGTAATATTTAGCTCTGTTAGCAAATAATGATTTGGAACATTTTTAATGTAGGGGTGACTACCTGCGATGCTGCAAACTCTGCTACCCGTTATGTGCTTTTGTCATCTTGGCTGCTTGTGTGGTGGCATGTGTTGGATTGGTATGGATGCAAGTTGCTCTCAAAGAAGATCTGGATGGATTAAAGGAAAGATTTAGAACCAGTAAGTTCGAATTTCAAATATTTGCCATTTCTATAATGTACAGAGAAGAAATTAGCATATAGCTTGCCTTTAGCTAGCATGCATTATGGGGCAAAATTATATATTCCCATTTTCTTAAGAATATTTTACTGCTTTAGATGGTTCTCATTGGCTGGAGGTGCTTAAACAGAGATCAGATGGCCACCTATCACAGATGTTGTAATAGTACATTCCTTTACTGCGCAGGGAGGTGGACTATTGATCTCCCAAGGTCCTTTTCATTCTTTTTTAATTTCAAAGTCCAATCAGAAAAGATGTTGATTACATCAATCCAAAGGTCCAAAAAGCACAAGCTTTCAATATCTTCATCAGGCAATATATTAAAACACAGAGGTGGCGGGTGAAAGAGAAGAAGGAAAAAATTGACAATACAGGTAGTCCTCGACTTACAAGAGTTCATCTAGTGACCGCCCAAAGTTTCAACGGCACTGAAAAAAATTACTTATGACCATTTTTCACAGTTAGGACCTTTCCAGCCAATGAGAACCATCTAAAGCAGTTTATTCAACTGTTGAACTGCTGTTGGAATCTTAGTAATGCCGTTTATACTTAAGAAAACAATTTTCCTCCCTATAGGGGGTTGGTGGATTATATCATACTTAATCATAAGAATTCAATGGCACAAACATAAATGTTCTTATTTGTTAGTGCTAGTGTTTCTGATCAATGGCATGGTTAACAGACTTTCCCTTTACTATTAATGCATTTTCTACATGTTAAAAAAATATGTTTTCTTGCACAACTAACCAGAAAATAGAGTTTTAACAATATAGAAAAATAGCCCATGCTTACTAAATGTAATCAAATATTTCTTGGTTAATGTTAAGGTGTATTTAAGACAATTTGATTGCAATATATAATAAAACTTATAATATTTTGATCCTAAATGCTTATCAATTTGCTAGTTTCCAGCAGCCTGCTTCTATTATCAGTGTGCTGGATTTCAGCTTCATTATTACTAGCAAACACCATGTTATATGTCATCGGTTATGGATTAGGAAATTGTAAGTGTACTGGCATAGATAACTACAGTATATACTAGCGGTCCCCAACCTTTTGGGCACCAGGGACTGGTTCCGTGGAGAAAGGTTTTTCCATGGACTGGAGGGGTGTGTGGTTTTGTATGCTGCCTGCATGCTGCACATGGAGCTTACTGGCATGCTGTGGACCAATGCCAATCCACGAACCAGAGGCTGGGACCCCTGGTATACTACTAAAACTCTGATTGTCCCGACCTTTAACTGAGCAAAACGGTGGATCATATAGCAACAGTTTTTGAATTAAAGTGTATCTCAAATGGGCTAACTTACAAAACCCAGAATCTGTGACTCCTGAGGGAATGAAAGTTGGGAAAGATGTGGCTGCTTCAGTCCTACTGGCGGTGCTGCATTCCTGCTATGGTCACACAAGATCTTCATTTTCAATGTCCTGTGAGGGCTTCCCAACCAATCTCACAATTCCTTGCCCCCTCTCCCATCCAGCAGCTGGAAAGGAAGGGAGCAGGAATGGAGGAAGGAATTCCCATGCACCCTTCCCAACCCACCCTTCCCCTGATCTGTGTTTTCCCCCATTTGTTCTTCCAACTGGTGCTACCAGACCTGCGTGCCTTCCCTTACCCATGCAGCACCTCTTGCATGCCTCCATGCACTCCCTGCATCATCCTCACCAGTGAGAGGGAGAGAAAGACTTTCCTTATTGGGGAAGCCGGAAGGAAGGAAGGAAGGAAGGAAGGAAGGAAGGAAGGAAGGAAGGAAGGAAGGAAGGTTTTCTGATGCTGCCAACTTCCCACATGGAAACTCGGTGTGGAAGCAGGCAAGAAGTCAGAAGTTGCTCCCACTCCCTTGACTGTTTTACTTATCCATGGTCTCTGTTTCTTTGTTTAGGTAAGGAAATATCTTTGAAACGATGACCTAACAAGCATGGGTTTCTTGTGCTTTTCTATTTTATAAAGAATCGGTACAATAAATGCACTGGGAAGTGTACTTGAGACCTGGAAGAAAATGTTTGTTGTTTGTGTGAATTATACTCTGTTTTTCTACTCTAAGACAAAACAGAATCCCTCCAGAATCTTAAATCTTAAGTATCAAATTAATATCATAATTAACTAGAGATAATTCTTTACATGTTTCTAAGTACAAGACAGTGGAGGCCAAGTGAAATTCCCATAATTTGGGAGCAGTGTAGGAGAACAGGCTCTTCTGTATACTATAGTAATAATAATGGGCTTCTGAGACGGAATATCTCTAAAAGACCTTATGCATATTCATAATGAGAGTCATAGCCTCTTAGATATTCAGAACTAGAGCATAAAAGAAATTACTTACATATTGTCAGATTCATTAAGTATTTAATTTTCTATTTTAGTGGAGTCCAATCAAAAAACTTCATTTCAAGAAATTCCCAGAATGACTGAAGACCTCCTTAACAAAGAAAAGGAATTGGAAAAAATTAAGAATGGAGATTTGGGGATAAACAAAATATGGATAAACATCACTGAAATAAACAAACAGGTAAAGTGAGAAAGCATTTGTTCAAGTAAAGTTGTACCAAAAATAGGGTTAAATAGCACTCTTAATCACTCAATATAGTCAGTTAATATTAAATTCTATTGAACATTTTCTATATTGTGCAATAGAATGTCCAACCTTTGCTTTGTTTACCAATAAAGGGGAATATTTGTAGTTCAGGTTTGTTCCTTTGAGTTAGTCTTCAGTTCTGGTAACTCAACATCAACATATTCATAACATTGTCTTAGGATGAACCTTTACAACAGAAAGGATAAAAACCTGTCCTGTAAAGTTATTCTTTCATTTGTGATTACAGATATCTTTATTGATGTTGGCAGTAAATCATCTCAAAACAAATATTAAATCTGCTTCTGATTTGATTAATCTTCCTGTTACAGTGGAAGAGCTTCAGAAAGTATGTATTATATTTAATACTTTAATATTAATCAACCTTTAGCATTTTTGTGCTATAGATAACTTGACAAGTACAGAGCTTTTCATTATATCTTTCCTTCCTAATAGGAACTATATTTTAATTGTGTTTTTATCCTTCTTTATTTGAAAATGTATGAAGAAAACATAAAAACATATTTGTAAAACTATTGAAATCCTGCTTTCCAGTTAATGTGACTAGACCATGAAAAATGGTATATTTCACCAATGATACAAATGACTTGTAAGAAGAATATAGGTGGCAATTAGTAGTAGTGATTTCAGCGTCTCTGCAGTATTGAGGCCTACTAGTAAAATTGGGCATAACTAATATATTCAGAATTGTTGTTCTTATATGTTTACAGCCAATATTATGTTGGCTTGCCTGGAAGTAAGTTCCTTTTTTTATATGTAAGCTAAGTGCAGTACTACTGACAGGATGTATTTCCAGCACTTTTTATATTTTTCCTATAATCCAGAAAATAATTTTCATCATACTTTGGGATCTTTTTATGAGTACAATTGCTATAAAAGTTTATATCCTATAGTATGCTTTCCTGGGGAGAGTATACTTCTAATTAGTTTTGAAGGTAATGATGCAAATTCTAAATTAATCTGCAGAGTGTTTGCATATTTTTCCAGTAGAATTGATAATACTAGAGGTTTGTGTTTCTAAATACTTTTACAAATATTTGTTTGCATGTTTTTGTCCAAATATGAAAACAGTTTATCGTAGGATGTATCTTTTCTTGCATATCCAAGTCTGATGATGCAGTTAGAATCTTTGTATGTATGTGGCAATATAAACGATCTTGTTACCCTACCACATACACTTTATGTATGCTTTGATGTGGAAATAATTTCAATGGAACAATACAAAGTGACTTATTTTATCCACAGACCTGATTCCATATTCTTCAAATGTGATATAAGTTCCCAGTTAAATATAGCCAAGAAAATAAATTGTTATTCATACTGCAATAAATGAGATTTGTTAATGTACATTCTTTATGTTTAGTGTAACCAATCAAAATAATTCCTCATTGGAGTAAGCACATTCAGTTAATCGATCAATGAATATCTGATGCCAAAAGATTTATTCTTGGTTTTTCTCCTAGAGTGTCGCTACTATAGGTAGCACAGTAACTAGTGTTCATCATGATGTTGAGGCCATGCAAGCAGCAATTGAAGAGCAAAAGAAGACTCTAGAAACTCTCCAAAAAGAAATAGTAAGGATGTATAGACATTTCACAAGAGTACATTCAGTAGCACATCCTATAAGACTTTCAGATTTGGTATGCAATTTAAAAATAAAAGTGGCTGAAGCTTTTTTTTTTACTATTATTTAAACCTCCCTATGATTTTATTAATAAAATTGATATTTATAGTTTACTATTTTAAGTGGAATACATTTTATGTTCTTTTAAGTTTGTTAAACTGTATCGGGTCTTAAAACCAATTTAAATTTGTAAATTCTCTATAATCAGATTTGTAGATATTGATTGTTTATGCAGATGGAAACATTTTAATGCTAACATCACATTTTAGGCAATTAGTTTAGGCCAGTGTTTCTCAACCTTGACAATTTTAAGGCATGTGGACTTCAACTCCCAGAATTCCACAGCCAGCATTGCTGGCTGTGGAATTCTGGGAGTTGAAGTCCACATGCCTTAAAATTGTCAAGGTTGAGAAACACTGGATTTAGGCAGACACTTCACTTTTCTAGCTATATCTCTGCTTCCTATTCTTCCTGCACAAAAACATTACATCCCAATTTAATGTAAAGCAAATGTCAGTATTTTATAGCTGCTCTCAAAAGGCTTACCATCTTATTGTTTTCTTGTCCTTCAATTAATTGCAGAATGTAAAGAACTTGATGTGGAGAGGTGTTATAGTTGATGGGTTATGAATATTCAAATCATAATTGGTTTAAACACATATCTTAATATATTTCAGAATGAACACACAGAAGATGTTAGACAAAAGCATTTACCTACCTTTTCCTCCTCTTCTGTCCCCCAGATAAATGAAAAGAATATGACGAACAGTTGTAAACAGGTGCTGCTTTTTTGCTTTTCAAAGCTTTGGAAATCACTGTTTCAAAATTGTTATGTAAAAATAAAGCCAGGATAGCTTTGCATTGTTATATTCCTTAGTGTTACTTTTGCAGCACAAATGCTGATATTTATAGTGCCTCTAGAATGAAAGTTGTCAGGAAGCTATTGCTCCTGCTTCAAATGCATCTAGTATAATCATTGAGAGTAGTTGCAATATGATAACGATTTAGTTTCCATAAAACTATTATTCAGTGTTGAAAGACTCCAGGTATCTGACAGTTTCTGAATTAGTCCTCCTAACTTCCCATTAGCCACCCAGCATAAGTTGTGTTATAATTGAAATACCAAAAAAAAATATGTACATAAAATTACAATGGCATTATAATAGTTTAATGAATGTGCAGAATCCATAATAGCCACTGAAACTGGCCTGCAGTAGAGAAGAAGTGCATGAGGTAACCTCTAATTCTGCTTCTTTCTTTAACTTATGACTGAGCACATTTTCATTGCTAAGCATGACCATCAAGTGAGTTTTGCCCCATTTTATGACTTTCTTGCCACAGCTGTTAAGTGAATCGCTGTGGTTGTTGTGTTAGTAACACGGTTAGTAAGTGAATCTGGCTTCCCCATTGACTTTGTTTCTCAGGTTGCAAAAGGTGGTCACATGACCCCAGGACACTGCAACTGTCATAAATATATACCAGCTGTTAAGGGGCTGCTGCAAGGTCGTAAGTGTGAAGAACAGGCACAAGTCACGTTTTCCCGTACCGTTGTAACTTTGAACCATCATTAAGCAGGTGATTGTAACTGGAGGACTAATTGTATATTCCTTTGATACACAATTTATTCTGTTGAACTTGAAAAGGCTACATAGAATAAGTTAACAGTGTACTGGATTCATTAAAATTATGTTCTGCTTATTTTCAATAATTTTGTTGCACTGCTTTTATAGTCAAGTAATAAAATTGTTTTTCTGTTAAACAGGATAACCAATATCTACATATCTCTATAGAAGAGATAAACTCTACCCTAATGTTGCATCAGAAATTGAATGATTTAAAATTTTTCAATCTGGATTCAACAGTCACCAACCTAAGTTGCAAAGTTACTTCCTTAGAAAATCACATGTTTGTTGTGAATAAACTGGAAAATAGAAAGAACCTTACCTTTGGTATGGTGAGTGTCTAACAGTTTTAAGAATTAAACACTTGCAATATGTTACTCATGCAGGATAGTAAGCCACAAGCAAACACGTGCATTATACTGTCTCTTGCAGGTGAGTAACCTAACTACCTCGGTAAATATGGAAAGTGAATCAAGAAATGAAACTACTGCTGAAAAAGTAGAAAATATGGAGGTAAGTTTTGGAGAACTATAGTGAAGGTGATTTTTTTTTTTAAGAGCCCCTTTGAATTGTCTTCCTGACTTGGAGGGTAAGAGCAGCAAGGTAACCTACTCAAGTGAAGTGACAGAACAGTTGAGCTTCCTATCCCAAATATATAATTTTTCTCCATCCACATTTTGTAAAAACAAAAATCCTGTGTGAGCTGAAATGTTGAAAAGATTATATCGATTCAGTCTCAGAAAAATAATAAAAAATATAAAAAAAATTAAGGATAAACTATATTGCAATAAATTTACAGTGCTGTGTGCATACAGAATTTACACACACACTTTTTGTTTCTTTATAAATCTACCCACAGAGAAGAAATTCCATTACTGCATTAAAAATCAAATTGGAAGCAAGTGAAATGATATCTTAGCTTTTACAGTGGTTGATATTAAATCTGTAACTGGTCCAAAGCTGACAAAACACAGTATGTAGCTTTGTTTATTTACCCATGTTGAGTTCTGTTTAATTGAAAAGTGTAAAGGAGTATTGAGAACACATTCCTGTGTCTTCTCTGTTGGGGAAAACAAAGCATTTTTTTCAAACATTTCAAAACTTTAGTTATATGGTCCGCAATTTATTGATGTGAGTTTGGCTGTTGTTATTTAATGCTGGAAGTCTATAACTTATACTTTTTAAAAAAAACACTTTAAAATATAATAAAATATTAATCTATGGGACATTAAAACATCATTTCAATTTTCATCTTAGTTCAAAACCTTAGATGTAATATCTTGATTTTAAAAAAAATACATGCTTTTAAAGAACATACATTCACAAGGCAAAATATTCTCAGTTTCCCCTCCCCCCTTCCCCCCCCCAAAAATCAACTTTCTGTTCCTAAGGATAATTCTCATGCTCTAAAACTACTCAGGTTATTTTATGTTGTAACCAATGACTAATTAAAGTAATTAATGAAACCAAGTTTTAGTCACAATTGTTTTAAAGAATATGAGAAACTATACAGTAACATTACAGCAAAAGTTTACACCAGAACTTTAGTTTTAAGATTTGAGGACAGAATGCTAATTTTGTCAATAAAACGGGCTTCACTGTGTATTTATGTCAACCATAGATTGATAAATTCAATGTACAATCATGTAAGACAAGTACAATAGGGAATCATTTTAATTTAGTTCATTCAGCTTCTAGATAGAACTATTACTTGATATGACAATACCTGAAATTAGTTACTCTTCATAGGAATTAAGAGAAAATTCCTGATGGGTTTTGACATTGAGTTCCCTTTACAGTGTAGATAGTTACAGTATTCTTATAGAAAAAACAGTACATAAATATACTTGCTAGAAACATATAAACTACACAGTGTATTTTGTATTAAGTGCAATCAAAGTAAAACAAACAGGGCTTCTTTAGATTTTTTTTTTTTTTGTAATCTACAGAAAATAGAAAATGGAGAATCTCAGGTATCCAAACTAAGGGAAAAGCTGCAGTTGATTAATGCTCTGTCAAGCAAATCAGATAGTGAACGATCTGATGCACTTAAAGGTAAACATGTTGTTTTGCATATTGTATTAGAATATCAAGCTAATTTCATTTAATCATACTTTAATTACTAACTTACTTTAACAAATTGTTATCTGTTTCCAAATGCATATCTGAAGCATGGAGATCTACTGGCTAGCATTTGAATTCAAGCTTCTGAACTAAACCTTTTAGTTGTCGTATTTCATAGAATTAAACATCATTTCAGAATTTATATGTTAGTCAGTTTCCACTCGGACTCACCATGAAAGATCATCTGGAGACTGTAGCTGGAGTAGAATGCAACTGACCAGAGCTGCCTGGTATAATCACATAATACAATTCCGCATGATCTGTATTGATGGCCACTTGGTTTACAGGTGCTTGTTTTCACTTTTAAAATCCTACATGGTTTGGAGTTGGATTTCTTAAAGAGTATCTACTCCAGAGGGAGTCTAGGTAGACCTGCTGAGGGTCGCCATTTATCATGAGATACAATAGGATGGAACTTACAGTGGATATAGAACGTCTACATACCCCTGTTAAAATGCCAGGCTTTTGAGATGTAAAAAAATCACACCAAGATTAATCACTTTAGATTTTTTTTACCCTTAATCTAACATATAAACTGTATAATTCAATTGAAAAACAAACTGAAATTGATTATCTGATTAAAAAAACAAGTAATAGTTCTGGTCTTCAAATCTCCAGAAGGCAGTCAGTCTATATGTTTATTATTTACTTTAGTATGAGTAGAAATAGAATATATTTGAAATCTGCTAAGATTGCTTTTGACTGCTTTATACCATCTAAATAAAGTCCCCCTCCCCCACCTGGATGCATAATATTTACTGTTCTCAAATAAGAAAAAATATATAACTACTGTAAAATTACTTGACAGTAGAAAATTCACAGAGCATCACTTCAGAGCCTACAAAACTTCCAAGAATTTCTTCAAGATCACTTGGCAATAATTTTGAGGGAAGTCGACACCCAAGAAGTTTGTCCTTACCTGGAATATCCAACATAGAAGGTAAAGTTGAATTTTTAGACATGAAATCACCCCATGTTTTGTGTGCAAAGGATTCTGGAAATTAATAAATTTGGATCTAGATATCAAAGTTTTCTTCACAAATTTAAGTTGGGAATCTACATTTAGAAATGGCAAAATGAATGAATGAATGAATGAATCCATATATATATGGATTTATTTATGATGATAAATATTTGTGTATAAATAAGTAAGCAGTGGGGTACCGCAAGGTTCCGTCTTAGGTCCAGTACTCTTCAATATCTTCATCAATGACTTAGACGAGGGAATTGAAGGGGAACTTGTCAAATTTGCAGATGACGCCAAACTGTCAGGAGTAGCCAACACCCCAGAAGACAAACTCAGGATCCAAAAAGATCTTGACAAACTTGAACAATGGCCCCTATCCAACAAAATGAGTTTCACTGTGTAGAAAAGCAAAGTCTTACACTTAGGCAGGAAAAAACAAAGGAACAAATATAGATTGGGCGAGACCTGACTTGGAGGCAGTAACTGTGAGAGGGACCTTGGAGTCCTGGTGGACGATCACTTAATTATGAGCCAGCAGTGTGCAGCAGCAACCAAAAAAGCTAATACAATCCTAGGTTGTATAAACAGAGGCATAGAATCAAGATCACGTGAAGTACTAGTACCACTTTATAAAGCCCTGGTAAGACCACACCTTGAATACTGCAGCCAGTTTTGGTCACCATATCACAAAAAAGATGTTGAGAGTCCGGAAAAAAATCAGAGAAGAGCAACTAAGATGATCAAAGCCCTGGAGACCAAAATGTACAAAGAACGGCTGCGGAACTTGGGTTTGGCCAGTCTAAAGAAAAGAAGAAATAAGGGAGACATGATAGAAGTATTCCAGGATCTGAGGGGCTGCCACAAAGAAGAGGGAGTCACGTTATTCACCAGAGCACTAGAGGGAAGGACGACAAACAATGGTTGGAAACTGATCAAAGAGAGAAGCAACCTGGAATTAAAGAGAAACTTCCTGAAGTGAGGACAATCAACCAGTGGAACAGCTTGCCCCCAGAAATCGTGGGCGCTCCACCACTGGACTAGGGGGCTGGACTAGAAGACCTCCAAGGTCCCTTCCAGCTTCTATTCTATTCCATTCCATTCTTTCAGATGGGACAAATGGCTGCTAGTTTCACGTGGGATAAGCAGGGTTGGGATTATAGAGGTACTTAATCTCATCATCAGTGCAGCTCTCTCTTTGAAGTTACTGTTAGTCATAATAGCTTTGAAAAATGATGTTCATTTAGATCATGTTAGCAAAAAGGGTAAATCTCTGCTTTTGCAGGATCCCCATGTCGTAATTATCCCTTCATTTTCTTAAATATTTTGTATTGGGTTATTGCCATAGGTCAGCGATGGCGAACCTTTTAGAGACCGAGTGCCCAAACTGCAACCCAAAACCCACTTATTTATCGCCGGGTACCAGGTGGGCGTGGTCCACTGGGTGGGCGTGGCTGTGGTGGTCATGGCAGATTGGGTGGGTGTGGCCAAGGTGGGCGTGATCACCTCAGTGTTACTCGGGAGGGACTTCTGTGGGGGCCGGGCAGGGTTGGGGGAGATCCAGGAGGTCTCTATCAGGTGGGGCGGTGGGCAGGAGGTTTGTCCTGCGGGGTGAGGCGAGGCAAGGCAACGCAGGGCAGGGGTGCTATTGTCACAGGGCAAGGTGAGGCAGGGACCGGGGCGGCTGGTGCCTGACACCATCGGCCCCTGCACACAGAGGCCAGCGAGCGCATGGGTGCTGGGATGCATCCGGCCATGTGGGACCTCAGTGAGTTAGCGGGCGGCTGGTTGAAGAAGGACAGTTGCCATCTCCGGGGCATGGCGCGCGTGTCCACAGAGAGAGCTCTGAGTGCCGCCTCTGGCACGCATGCCATAGGTTTGCCACCACTGCCATAGGTTATCCAATTGAAAATATTAAAGTAACAAAAGAAATATTCTGAACATGGCTAAAATGTATAAAAATAATATAAAATGGGTTATTATACTATAGTCTACTCTGAATACCTGAAGCAGATAATCAGCTATATTAAGTCAGTTGACATACATTAATCTTTAGCAATTATCTCTTTCCAAATGTTTAGTGCTGTTCTTGCTAGTTTAATTCATATGTATGGCATATCATTGTTTTGGGGTCAGCTCAGATATAATGATTTTACATAGTTTAGTAAACTAAAAATGAGGTTGCATTCTATTTCATACCATTTCTTTTTCCATAACAAAACAATGTTGACTTTTTTGTGGTTTTTAATAACCATGATAGTTGTAGTTTCATACATATAATGAAAGTAACCTTTGTTTAGTAAGTGTACATTAAACTGCATTTAAAATGTCAATTTACAAAAAAACCCTGCATTTTCTGAATTGCAGATGAATGAGAAACTCTAGTTAAATAATCCATGATAGAAATATCAGTGCTGGCAATAAGGAGTCTTGAGTTTTAGGGATATGATGCTGCTATTATTGGCATAATAAACTTATTTCTTAAGCTAATCACATCGTAACTGACTTATGAAGGTGTTTGGGGTGATTGAATTCAGGAGAGAGTATGAATTATATTTTATAATTTTTTGGGTCCTTGCAGATCTTCAAAATTTATTCAGGACTTCTAGCCAAGGCACTAATGACAAGCTAACATATGAGGACCTGGAAAATCTAGTTGGATCAACAGTGCATGATCGACAGAGTTTTCAGGAGTTTGATGAAGATGGAGATGGAAGATATTCCATATCAGAACTGAAAGTAGCATTGGGTCTATAGTATCTTTTCTTATAAACACAGTATTGAAGGACTACAGTAGCTATGTTTTTTTAAAAAAACCAACTGAATAAGTAAAAGCTTCTTCTAGCACTTTTCCCAGTGATCTGCTAGTCTTTGAAGTTAATTTAGTGTATCAATTGACACCTTTTAAATTTTCTGTTCTTTGGAAAATAGCGAAAAGCGTTTATATTTTTATCCGTTGTAACATAAGATATGTTGATCCCTGAAAGTTTTTCCAACTTTTGAGGCTCTGATCTAGGGGTAAATAGCTATGCCTAAGTGTGTTTATGCAAACAGGGCCTATTAATAGCAAATACATTATTGCGTTGGTTTTGATTCCCACAGAACTAGGGACATTTTATTGTCCTGGATCATGGCCCCAGAATTGCATTACATTGAATTGAATGGTTGTAATGAAAATGATAATTGCACCTTATGACTACACAAAGAATTTTATCTCAGACTTTATTTCCCGTGTAAGGGAAGCTCATCTTCAAGTTAAAATGTGTGTATATAGTGACAGACTTGATTTTATATTTCAAATTTGCCTTAAATTAGCTGCACTTTAGAATAAAATATAAAACTCTGATTTGCAGGATGGGATTCTTCCGTTTGTAAATATTTAAACTAGAATAACTTATACATATTTGGGTCTAATTTGCATTTAAAGTAATCAATTTTCCAGGTTGTATTAAGTAAAAATCGGCAACAGAAAACATTTCTTCTTCCTAGGAATTACACTTGTATGACACTCCTTTCCTATATTTGTTTGTGAATCACTGGAAAGTTTTGTGCTACTTAAAGACTAACATTTATACCAGACTCTAAAGAAGACTTCAGTTCTTGAAATTGAGATAAAGAGACATTCTTAGAAACAGGTTGTAAGAATAATAATTTCTTCTGGTTTTAAATTGATTACAGATTCATTGTTATTTTCAGTTATAATAATTTTATGAAGAAGGATTCCTGCTGGAAACATTGCAATATTTACTTCAGCTTTTCCTATTGTATTGGTGATACTTTATTCAATTAACTTTCCCCAGTTTAACAGAGGATTAAAAGTGGTGTTAATAGTTAGCATAGTTAATATTATCAGTAATTCTGATACTCTCAGAGAAGAATGAGATGATAAGGACCAAATTATATATTACATTAAGTACATTTTTGCGTTTTCACTCTATAGTTTGCTGATTTATTTTAAAATTAATTGCAATGTGAGGTTCAAATGGATTAAGATTGTGGCATGGACCAGCTGTTTTCTCCACACTATAGTTAAATCTGCTTCTTAACTTGCAGTTTGAGAAAGATTTCCACTAGGAGTACAGCATCTTCCTATGTACTCTGGCCTATCAAGATTAGTAAGATTTTGCCTTATTAAAAAACAGATGTGTTTGTGAATGTGAAGTTACTTTTGGTGATGTGGCTTGAGCTATAAGCTTGGAAATTCTAAGCGTTTTAAACTGCTTTTTTTTGGTTATTAAAAAAATCAGGTGTTGTCAGGCAAACAAATGGTAGGATTTTATTTAGTAAATAATCTCAGATAATCATTATTCTCTGTACAAACCAAACACAGCAAGGTTTTCTAATGTGCCATTTTTATTGTAAATCTATTTTAAAATGATATGTTGAATAGAATGCTGTCATAGTTGTTGGCTTTCTTTACAGCTTTTAGTTTAGCAAATTTAAGTTCTCAGGAATCTTCATTGCCCACACAAAATTCAGGCTTCTTGGGAAAATAATGGCAGTGGTTTCTATAAAGTATGGAGCACTGATATACTAGAATACGATGTAAACAGACTCCTTCCAAAAATTTAATGAACAGTTTTTGGAAAACCAGATTCCCTTATCTAGATTATCCAGAATGTAAATTGTTTCCTTAAGTTTGTATGTGATCTATACCCATTAAAGTTCAAAATTCATATTGCAAAGTAACTAAAAACCAGTATTCTTTCAGATAAAATTAGTTTTATATGCTTTGTGTATAAAAACCATTGACCAAATAAAGCAATAACTATTAAATATAGCAGTATTTGTATGTGTGTATGTAATATGATTGTATAGCAAAATATTGAAGGTATTTTTAAAGGTGGCTTGTCATGATCCATATAAAAAGAATGACTTTTAATCTCAGTATTAAGCTAATTATCATGAGCACTTTTAGGGATTGTTTTCAGATACATTTTTGTTGTAACAGAAATCTCACTCCAAAATTTCTGATCTAATTTAGAAGCTGAAGTCATAGTCTTCAACATCTCAATACTGTACCCTAAGAGAAACATTTATTTGAAAACTACCCTACATTAAAGGAATGCTTTCATTAGAAAAAAATACCTAAGATTAATTCATACTGTGTGTTATAGAGCAGGAAGGAAGGTATAAGTAATGACTTGAGCTGATTGATTAGGATCCTTAGCACACCAGCATTTCCCTATTCCTCACATGTGTATGTCACCACTGAGAAAGAAGACATTCATATTAGGCAAATTTAGGAACATGAAGTGGTGAAATGTCTAAACTCTGAAGTGGTATATTTTCCCCATTTGCAAGCTTTTCAGAAAGCTAACTCTTCATGTAACTCTTCATGTAAAATCTTGAAGTAATTCTATCTTGTTTTTGAATATAATTAGAGCCTTCAAAATACATTGCTTGTCTTATGAAGTGTTTCTTCTAATTGGCAATATTTGTGCATTTAGAAGTAAATGTATTTTATCAGGAAAGCAAAATAAATATGGCAGAGTATTATAAATTGGCTCAAATAGCGCATTCTTTGAAATTATTTCAGGGTTAATTAAAAATGTGCACAATAGCTGTACAGCAGAATTGATTTGAAGTTGAATGTGAGCATTCTTCCCAGAGCTGAGCCTGCCTCTTTTGGAAGGTTATTTAAGCAAGAGTAATGGGAATTAGCTAAACCACTGATCAAAATCCTAGCATTTCCCCCATTTTAGCTTCATCCTCCTTAAGGTATAATACTCTTCTGAACTGATGCCACAAGTCATATATCATGTCTGACTATCAGCCATGCTGAGTAGGATAGCTATAAGCTGTAACATATTTTAGAAAAACACAAGATTTGAATATGTTCATGTGGATATTAAGCTACAGAGTTTTTTTTTCAGTGTTCATAGGTGCCCATGAAATGGACTCATCTCTTTATTACGGTAGTAACAGAAGGCTTCAAATGAATGTTGGATTTATAGCACTGCTTCCAATGAATATATTATATAAAAAATAGGTTATTCAGGTATTTCACAATAATAAAATTCCCTGATAAAATTAGGGGCATTCAGAATAGATAGAATAGGGACAGGGTAACGTAATAGTGGAATGTATTGTCTCTTTTGTGATTGCACAAGAAAATATAGTGGCACTTAAAAAGTAAAAATTACTTGATTGCAGAATTCTTTTTTCGTTCAGATAATCACATGAATTAATAAAATTAAAATTTACAAAAAAGGGTAGTTTACTTGTATGGAGAACCATAACATTGTAAAGGAGAAAATTCTTAAAGGTTTTGAAAGATCTAAGCCTGTTTCCCTTGTATGGGAGTGTTGGCTGTACTTAAAAGTGGTACTGCTCTTTATGCTATTAAAAAATGACTCTTGATTTTATATCTCCAAAGTGAACATTGTGTCCTTTTGAATATGAATTAACTAATCAGATCTTTAAAATGTTAAAACAATTTTCTGCTATGAATCATAGTGTTCATCTATGGAACTTGTTCTTTAGGATTTGTATTGGAATCCACTGCACTGAAGGTACACTGGTTTTACATTGTATAAAAGTAATTGATTTGCATTGTCCTACTTAAACTAAGTGAAATGTTTTATAAAATTGGGCCTCACAAATGTGCAAAAGCTCTTATGGAGTAAATTAAAGCTGGATTTAGGTGTGGCATTTGGCACCTATTATGCATTGTGAATGTCAAATCTAAATAAAATAAGTTTGTTTTGGGTGTGATGCTTATTTTATTTCAAGATGCATTTCATCTAGAAAAATATATTACAGGAAAAACTGAAGCGTTCAGCTTTTTCTTACTATTGTTGAAAATTCAGTTCACTTGAAAAAATCCTACTGAGTCCATGGGAGTAGTGTAGTACATGATAAACTGATTTGCAAAAACAGTTGCTGTTCCCAGATTACCTCTTAACAGTAGAAAAAGTTGCTCCAAAGACTTCCATACCATTTGTTTTTTTGATATATGTGGATATTGCTCATATATATTAAAATGTAATTTATTACTAAGGTTAAAAATAGAAGTATGGCCATGTAATATTTAGCTCTTTGGGCAATTGGGATTTTAGAAATCGTGGAAAGAAACACACACTTCGGTTTCATGATACTGTATATAAGGATTGTGAACACAATGTAATTTCTAAAGTGATTTCTTTCTACACTAGTTGTCAAAGGCAAATTGTCTTCCCAGTATTAAAATAGTGCTTGAATGAAAACAGAAATAGTTTGAAACTGATCTTTAATTG
Organism: Protobothrops mucrosquamatus; assembly: GCF_001527695.2. Taxonomy (NCBI): domain Eukaryota; kingdom Metazoa; phylum Chordata; class Lepidosauria; order Squamata; family Viperidae; genus Protobothrops; species Protobothrops mucrosquamatus. The sequence continues at coordinate 1,428,220 of NW_015386470.1, forward strand.
AGTTCTAATTGAAACCAGTTAAGAATATTCCCATCCATGACATTGACTGCTAAGCAGAGATCCTGCTACCTATACTGTATGGATCATTTTTCAAGATGGTTGGTTTTAGAGGTAAGCTGAATGGTGAACTTTCTGTTGGAATGGTAGAGCAAGGGTAAGAAGCTGAGTGCGCAAGCAGTGGCGGCAAGTGAGAGAGTGCACAAGCACATGCAACTTCTTGAAATACCGGTTTGTATGGAACTGAATCTGGAAGTGGAGGGGTAGAACTGTCATCGGTCTCCACAATATTCTCACTGGGTAAGAAAATGCTTTGTGGCTCTGGGATGTTATCAGGATTGCAGATGGCTGCATTTGTTCTAGGCTGGGCTTCTTCATCAGCCCTGTGAGCCAAGGCCTGTTGAAAATAAGACTCTGCTTTCAACTGTTTCATCCAGACTTTTGCGCGGCGCTTCTGAAGGATTTGTTTTCGCCATTGAAGGAGCAGCATGCAGGTGAACACCAAGATGTAGCAAAAAGCTAGGCTTCCAAAATACACTGGCAGCAAACCTGTAATTAGGTCATAAAGTGAACTTCAGAAGAGAATTTGGTTATATACGTCATTTGAGTGTTACTATTATTGCATGAGGAGGAAGTTGTGAAACTTTCAAACTGTCAAAAAATCCCCAAAACATCAATAGAATTCTGCTTTGGTTAAAGGATTCACTCACATTTTAAGTTAGAAAGTGTTAGCATGTTAAAACGATCAAGTTCCCTCTCGTCTCTTCTATAAACATTTTCATCAAGGGAAGAATTTGATAGGGAGGTTGGCTTGCTTGGAATTAAAGGATTTAAACTTTGTAATTTGGAAGAATAGCTTAAAGCTGTCTTCTTATACAGTAGCTTTTAGATTTTTTTTAAAAGCAGGTAGCTCTACATCCCAAATCTTCCAGTTCAGATACGATGGTAAGAACTTTAAAATATTTAATTAAAAGCTGCCTTCTGATCTAAAGAATCTAAAAACAATTTATAATACATTATTTTAAAAATAAATTATTCTACCAGTTTGAGAACTGAAGATTTAAAATAGTAGAATTCTACCAAAATAATTAAAAGTCTATAGCCAGCAAAGGTTTAATATCCCAAGCAAAAAGAAAAAAAGAAATTTGGAGCTGGATTAATGCCATGGAAAAGGTCTTGTTCTGTATTTCCTTTTCAATTTATCAGCAAGGCCATCTACAAAAGTATTTGTATAGATACAGTGTCCCTTAAGTGTTGAGGATTTTACCAGTAAAAACCCCCTGAATGGCCCAGAAATAAAGCAATGTCAGAGGACTCGTATAAGAAAGTGCTCATGGTGCACCCTTGGAAACAATTTGGTTGTCCTATTTTATACTAGCTGTATATCCAAACCACACATCAGGGCAGCATCATGTAATGTGCATTGTGCTTATCTGAACACAAGGTAACCATGGGTTATTGGCTGTGTTGTCTTTATATTGGGAAGTGATAGGCACTTCCTATCACAGAAGATTCTCGAAAGGGAGCAGCTTCTAAAGTTATCTAAAGAAAAATATCCTTTCCCCGCACCCAGTCAAAAATCAACTTATCTTTTGACCAATGACTCTGAATTCATGTATTTTAGTAAAAATATACCATATGTGGTTTATTTGATTTTGGCTGAGTATGTTCTGCAGACACAATCATTGTAATTATTTTAATCTATTTGAACTACTGAGCTTTAGTTAAGAGACCGGAGTTAAAACAAACAGGCACAGCATTGTATGTGCACTCTGTTTCAAGTGCTTGCTGCTGGGGTCATTCACCTATCTTTCCAGTAATAAAAAATAAACTTGCTAATAGTTCAGAAAAGATACTGGCCTACTTACCACTAGGAATAATCATCATTTACTGTAAGTTTGGATTTTATCATGCCTTTATTCTAAGAAGATGAAGCTGCTCTCTTTTCAGGAGGAGAAAACCAAATGAGTAGTTGAAATTAATTCTAATGGAAAGGAATAGAAGAGAAAGTCACATTCCAAAGCTTATGATGAGACAATGGTCACCAGGAGACCATACTCGGGGGCCAAGAACATATATTCTACTCACACCCAGTTGAAATCTCTACTCTCCTAGAACATAGGTGAAAGGACTTTTAAGTTAACAAAGCAATACTATACAGAAAAGGAGAGACTTTCTAGAAACCTTTGCCTTCCTTTTCAAGATAAGGAAATGCTTGATTGCCCACACTTCTCTTATGCAATCAAAAAAGCTACAGGCTGACTTTTCTCTGTATGTGTTATTTTTTCTGTGAGAAAGAACTGTTTGTGATGCCTTTCTCCAGATTGTGGTCTATAGAAATATTAACCCCTTTAACTGGAAATTCTGGTAGTTGACTATAAGACTTCCCAAACAAGCCAGATAATTATTTTAGGTCAGGGATCTATAACCTTTTGGTGCTGAGAGCGCATCTGGAATTTAGAGAACAGGTTTAAGGTACCTTTGCAAAAAAACTGCTGGGGAGGATTTATCATTCAGGAGAAGCTACCTATTGGGACATAAATGTCTATGCCTCTATGGAGATTCTCAGTCATCCAGGTCATAGCTGTCTCAAAGATGCTTTTTCCCCCAAAAGGCAACCGGACTGTTTTTTGATGAAGATGTTTGCTTCTCATCCAAGAACTTCATCAGTTGTGACTGGATGGATGTATCTATCCTTCTATCACCCCAACCAGCCAGTCACAATTGATGAAGCTTCTTGAACAGAAGCGAAACATCATCTTTTTCCTCAAAAAACAGTCCAGTTGTCTTTTGAAAAAAAAAAGTACCTTTGAGACATTGGGACATAACTATTTACAAAATGGCTGCTACCTTAATCCCCTTCATAGGATACCTATCTTTATTCTTTTTGTGAGTAAATGGGCATATTTCTGAATAAAGCACTTTTATATCTCTAAAAAAAGTTATGAGAATAAATGGGTATATTTCTGAACAAAGCATTTCATATCTATAAAAAAGGTTATGAGACCCATGTGGTCCTCGGGCACATTTTGAAAAGATGATGATGCTGGAAACCAGGAGTTTATTTTGCAGCACATGAGCTTCACCTGTTAAAAGAATTGTTGAATGTATTTTTTTTCAGGCAGAGCAGAGAGTTTCTAGATGATGCGTTAAGGACCCTGTAGTTAGATTGTAAATTAGAAAAACAATGTGTAAGTTAATATTACAATCCTTCTCTATCCGCCTGATTCATAACCTTCTAGGAGTTCACTTCAGTTGAGAAGAAGACGGACAGGGAACATAAGAAATAGCAGTACTCTGCAAAAATCAGACAATCTGTTATAATAATTTCTACTTTATAATGTGTTATTCCCCAATAGGTGGAAGTGAAGCAATTATATGTGGCCTGAAAGATGCCCTCTGGAGGTGCTCTTACATTTCTTGCATTTGTCAAGTGCTTGTATATGGGCAGGCATGAACATATCCACATAGGTGTACACACATACACATAATAACAGAATATAATTGCTATGCTATTTATTATATTTATACAAGTACTTGAGTTAGAGCAATCAGTAGTCAAAAATCTCTGCATGCTGTCCATCAAAGCAACTGCTATGGAAGATATGCATTCAGCAACACAACAAATATGTTTGTCAGAGCAACTCCTCAAGGAAGCCAATTAAGAAGGATAGCAGCTGATGGTACATTTATTATGTTGTAACATAGAACTAGAGATTTCAATTAACAGACTGTTTTAATTAGAATGCTGTATGTCTACAGTATTGTGCATATAACAAAGACAGATGCTCTTGTTACTAATGAAGTTGCAATCTTTTATCGTGAAAGATTGGAAAAGCAACACAATTTTATATTTCTGTTCCTGTTTCCAACATAATTGTTTTAAGTTGACAGCTATAAAAATTCCCTAGTTTAAATTCAGTGAGTGAAAGTAAAAGGCAAAACTCCTGTCATACTGTGCAGAAAAACATGGAAGGCCCTTGGCAAATACAAGAAGTGAACCTTTGTACTAAATACTGGTAAAGCAAAAAGGGGGGAAAAAACCTCAGGATTTTTTTTTTTTTGCCAGATGGATAAGCAATCCCCCAAAACCTTTTAACTTGAATGAGGTGCACCACCCAGTGTCCAATCTGTAGTGCAACCAGTTTCTAACTGACAACTCCAGAGAACTCTTATTATCCAAAATTACAAATGTTTCAATATTTATGCTGTCAGTCATGTGATTTAAATAATTTTGTGGGGTTTTTTTTGTTATCAGAAATACGAGCACTTTCTCAACATAAAATTTACCATAAGGAATATTCAAGGGCTTTCTCGGATTTCAGTAGCAGACAGGATGCTGAAGCTTTTTCCAGCTCTCAAATTTTGCAACTCACAAGAATTGGCCCCAACAGCAATTGTATTCTTTGATTATCCCTTTGATGAAATCTGGCTGTGTTTCTGTAGATTTCTCTCTGTATGACTACACCATAAAACTTGTAGAAAACCAAAACAACATGAAAGGCTTTTTATGAAACTGAGACATGAAGGAAACAACCAACTCAGTTTCAGAAATATATTCACTTTTTCTATGATAATTGCATTGCTTACTAGGAAGAAGCACAAACTGTAAACTCGGTGAAACATAATTATTTTATGAACTGGTATGTGCAATGATATATTCTGTGTAGCACAGAATAGCAGACTGCAAAAAAAAGAGGGGAAGCCCTCAGCAGCTGAATGATGGATAGAAATTTTAAAATAGGGCTATTACTTTCAAGACATGTTTCTTCTAATACAATTTGCCAGAAATCCACAGAGCAAATGCAGCTCTGTTTTCTTTTCTTTTTTTTATAAAAGTTTTATTGTTTTTTTCCATTTTTTAATACAAAAGCTTAGGACACAACGTGGTGGTCAGAGTGTCAAATCATTCAAAAACGAAGTCATATACATATAGCTCAAATTAATTATAAACAAGCAGCTCTGTTTTCTCAATGATGCCTCGACAGGTGAAAGAAAGCCATCTGGGTGACCTTGGCCAGTCACTCGGCCCTAAGAAGGAGACAATGGCAAACCACTTCCGAAAAACCTTTCCAAGTAGAGGGACTTAGCCAGGCAGCCGCCAGGAGTCAAAAAGTGACTCGAGGGCACAATAAACTTAACGGAGATCAATCATGTTCAACCCGATTTAGCCCTAAACCCCAAATATCGCCGGAACTGGCGTAGACCTAGTATAGCTTCATTGCGGACGCTCTCTTTAATGAGCTCGGTCTGCGGTTCGTATTATCTAACCTTTAAAAACTTGTTATCCCTCGCTCTCCCCTTTCTTTTCCTGGGCGGAACCTTTGCGCTGGGTGACGTGAACGGGCGGAGGGCGTTCCGCGTTGCTCGCGGCCACCGCAGCGGGGCAGGGGCAGCATGGCAGCGGGGCATCTGCAGCAGTTCTGGGGGACGGCGGGGCTGACCCTGTCCCGCGGAGTGCTGATGAGTCGCTTCGCTGCTCTTCGGCCTCTTGGCCTTTTGGTCCCGCCGCAGCCTCGGCCGCTAGTAATCGGGATCCGCGGGCTTGCAGACGAGAGTGGTCTGGGGGAGAACCCTTTCTTAGAGAAATACCGAACTAAGATCCAAGAGCTTCGCAGGTATAAGGCCGCGCCGAGGAGAGGGTTCGCCTTCGCTTTTGCTTAACTCTTTTTTTGGGGGGGAAGAAGTGGGGGACTCGGACAGTAACCTTGAAGAGGCAGCCCTAGGAACGTCCTTCGCCAGGCTTTCTCCGCCCGCCTTTTTCCGTGCACGCCTCCAAAGGCTTTCGAGGCATTTACGCGCATTCGAGTTAACAGGCCCAGGGTCGAGCTATCCCACACTCGGGTTTGCCGTAGTTTACAGTAAGGATTCAGTTCAAGCTTTACTTGTGTGCATGCGAGCTCAACTGGTTTGGGTGCTGCTATAAATACACAGTAGATTCGCTTCCACAAGTCTTCACTGTTGGAGCTGGTCGCTCACGGATATTTAAGAGTAAATATGTCCAGGTTGCTGTCATCCTGCTTTAATTAAAGTTATCAAGATCAAGTATGATAAGGAAATCATACACTTTTGGTATAAGGTGGGGCTAAAGTGTGATATGTGTGCGGTATGGTAGTTATAAACTGTTCTAACTTTGATTCAGATCCAATCCAGATCTTTTTGAATCTCGCCTGGAGCAAAAGAATGATTTGAAAATGCAGCCTGTGGGATTCTCAAAACAGGCAGAGTTTATCAGATGCATGGAGGAACAGGCAAGGCTAATATCAAATATTTAATGTTTGGTATCTAATCCAATACATATTTTATTAACGATCAGAAATCAGGATTAGAAAACTTTTTTGCTATATGAAAAAAATCCTGACTGTTTTTTCCACTCTTGTGTGTCTGCGTATTTGTGGTTATGCATGTATTTCAACTTTACAAAGATTAATCTTTTTTCTGTTTGCACCAAATATTCCTTTACATTGAATAGAGGCCTTTATATTCACAGCTAGATCCTTTATCCCATTTTTTGATAATAGGCTTCAAAAAGGAGGCTTTCTTTTGCAAAGAACTGTAATAAAACTGAAATTTTGTTATTAAAAAAATAACAAAAATATTCAGATCTATCATCTTTTAGCTTTTATATATATATATATATATATATGCATATTTGGTATGTAGATATAAACATGCATACACATAATTTATTCTGATTAGTTACTTCTTGCTGCATTGAGTACTAGTCTACATTAAACTTACTCCTGCATAATGCATAAAGATTCTTTTCTGACAAAAAATATATACCTTTTATGTTTTCAGCTTTACTGCAGTATATACAGGAAGGATGCATTGAGTTTGAGAAAATACATTAATATCAGCAGCATAACCTCTCTCCCATGCTTTCTGATTTATTGGAATAGGTTATTTCAAGATTTGGGACAGCCTTATATTAAAGTTTAGAAGTATCTTCCAAAAATAACTATGTCAACTAATAGGCTTCATCTCAAAATTAACTCATGTCTTCTACTGATATGAAACTTCTATTTAAAAACAGTTGTATTTTACCCAGTTCCTTGGCTCTACACTTTAACCAGTTACGTGTGTCTCCTTGGATTGTTCTGAGATCTAAGACAAATTGCTTAACATCAGGAAAATAGTAATAACTTTCATTATGCTGATTCTAAAGTAGTCTTAATATTTAATTTTAGACTGCAAAAGCAGGATTCACGAAAAATAAGGTAAAAATTTCATTAAACCTATTTTCTACTCTTTATTTACAGTATCCTATGTTGCTAATGATGTATTGGATCAGGGAGCTAGATCTATCTGACAGATTTTTTAATAAGCTGTGTTATAGAAAATTATGGCATTGACATAGTTTAGCTGCTTTTGATAAGATATCGTGGATATGCTTTCTTTCATCCTGAGAACAGGCCATGGGATTTGATGGTATGTTATATAGTTATTTGCTATTGAACCAGGATAGTAAAGTGTCTTAAGGTTTTGGATTTTTCATATTGGGAAATTATAAATGTGATAATATTCCGGATGTTGCCAATAAAGGAGAATATTTGTAGCTCAGTTTGAATGAGAGTCTTTAGTACTCTCTGAGCTTGCTTGTTTCTTATAGATGTTTCATTACCCAAACTATGTAATGAACCAACACTGATGATGTTACCTAGTTTGGATAATAAAACATCTGCAAGAAAACAAGCTCAGAGAGCACCAAGGACCTCTCATTCCGGATGTTAAGAAATGATTGTTGGAAGCGGATCTATCAGTTTTGCAAAAGGCAATATTTTCTACTAATCAAAGGATGCAAGAATATATATTTTGTAATGTTTTACAATTACTTTCTGTATAGATTATATTATAGTAATATATTTATTAGTAACCTCATAGCTATTGGTAACTTATAAGATACAGAGACTTTTTCTCTTTTTTAGTCTTTTGGAGCTGTCATATTCCTATTTTTTCTTTGTTTTTTTATTAATTTTTAAAGTTAAGTTTAAAGATTGTTTTACTAATTATTTATTTTAAGAATGTAAAATTAAAAATTAAAAATAAGTTGGATCTAGGTTGGTATGACCTAGTGTCAGGTGCCTTCTCATCCATCGATTCAGTGGTTGATTTTAGCTAGATGATTTCTTTCAACCCATCTTTCCTCCAGATTGTTATTGTTGTGGAATAAATTTATGTGACACCCAAATGCATACCTCATTAAACTACCAGATGAAAGTTATCTGATGCCATCTGTCTGAAATGGTATAGAGTTTCCTGCCTGAGCAGGGGGTTGGACTAGAAGACCTCCAAGGTCCCTTCCAACTGTTATTCTGTTCTGTTGTATTCTAAAGATGATAGATAGATAGGTAGGATAGGATAGGATATAAATGCTATAACTATTAGAAGTAGATAAACTTCTTCCCAGTCACGTTGTATGTGTGTTAGCCTACAAGAAGTCAATATTTTATTTAATTTCTTACATTGATGACTTAGCGTGCAAACTTTATTGTTTATAATTTGTTTCAGACACTTGATTCTATACTTAATGTTGAGATGATGAAACAGAAAAAGCCTGAAGAAATAAAGCAGGTGACAAAAATGGGAATTCTTAAAAGTACATTTTGTGTAACTTAACACTTCTAAGTTAATGGAACCTGTTGTTGTCTATTAACTTTTGACAAACAAAAACTTACAACATTAAAGTTATATATTCAAGGTTGTTGCTCATAGTTACTGTTTTCTATATGGAGATACTTGCTTTGACAATTTAACAATACCATAATTTCTCTTGTGTGAATTGTCCTTTTTTATTAAAAGTCTGTAGATTAGTCTACAGTCTTATATAATTTTAAAATCACACACACACACACACACACACACACACAGAGTCCTTCTTGTATGACAGTGAAGTCCTTCAGTTGTGGCAGAATAAAAACATGAACATTAAATAAATAGATATTGGTGTTTTTTAAGCCCGGAGCTTACTTCCATGCAGGATAATGGGCAGAAATCATTCCCCCCCCCCATTCTGTTTAAAGAATATTTGGATTCCTGTGCATGATGAAATAAGATGATAATGAACTTTTTAAAAGTGTACCCACACCACAGAGGTTTTTGTCCAAGCCAGTTCCTCAGAGTTCATCCTTACGTCTTTCTGGGACTGAGTAAAACTCTTTTTGAAGAATGAAAATCTTAGTGAAATCAACTTGCAGTTATCCTACAGAGTTCTTTAGTTTGTTATGTGTTTCATTTAGTAAGTTTTGGTTATTTTCATTACTAGTTTTGACTCTCTGAATCTTAAATAAAAACATGGGTAAAAAACCTGGAAGCTTTTCAGTTTGGCTATTAGACTGAAAACAGCACCAGTAAAAACCAGCTAATTTCAATTGATTGAAATATTGTACTGAATTGAGATTACTTTGATTCCGTTCATTGTCTTTGAAATAATTGGCACAATCTCTTTTATCTAGATATGGAAGCAATACTTTTCTGGAGAAGACACAGTTTATGCTGTTATTCCTGTAAGTACAACAGTAATTTCCCCCATCCCAACATCTCTCCTGTTTAACTTAGTGGGGCCTTCAGAAATTAAATATTTATTGCTGACAGTGCCAAAACAGTTTTGTAATTAATATTCAGGAGTTTGATCACTTGCTATTGTTAGAAACCACCTCAAATGGTGGGATGTAAGAAAATAAATCATGTTCTTTATTTTTTCTTTTTCAATTGTAAGAACTTCATAAGCATGTTTTCCATTTCTTTCCAAAGGGAAAAACTTTTGATGTCATGTGGAAACGAATTCAAAATTGTCCATCTGTAAGTATAATGTGTGTGTTTGGGAAGATTCTTTGTGGGCAGAGTCTGTCCTTTCACTGTTCTCAGTATAAAATTTTGTTACTGATAGCTTGATGTTCCAATTGTGATGGAATTTAGATAAGATGCTCTTACTAGATTATAGCCCTGATAATCTGCAGCTGCTATATTGATTAGTCAATTCTTATCACTCTTATAATTCTCTAAGGCACGGGTGTCAAACTTGATCGCGTCAAATGATGTATCGTGACTTTTTTGCCTTTGCGGAGCAGGGGTGGGTGTGGCCTGCGTGTGATGTATCCAGGCCGCCAATTTGACACCCTTCTTTAAGGAGAAATTTCCTGACAGTGGAACAGTTAATCAGTGGAATGGATTGCCTTCTGAAGTTGAGGGTGCTCCATCACTGCTGATTTTTAAGAAGAAATTGGAGAGCCATTTGTCTGGAATGATATAGGATATCCTGCTTGAGCAGAGGGTTGTATTAGAAGACCTCCAATGTTCCTTCCAACTATTATTCTGTTTATAAAAGTACTTTAGTCCAAAAAATGCAGAACATACTGAATTGTTGCAAAGAACATTCTCGGGGAGCATCAGAGGCAGATAAAAGTTTCTCAGGCTGAACAGGAAATGAGGAAATGAACATTTAAGAAGTGTCACTTTCCAGAATTAGTCTAGAATGACTGCTCATTTGTCTTCCTGAGTCTTGTGTTTTACTCAATTTGACCTGGATTTCAATAGTCCAATTTTAATTCCCACTCATCTTCAATCCAGTTTCTTTATGCGCTGCCAAGAAAGGAAGGGTATGAATTTTTTATTGGACAGTGGTCAGGAACAGAACTTCACTTCACTTCTCTGATAAACATCCAGGTAGGTGGGTTTTTTTTTCTAAAAAAATATTTCCAGGGATAGTTTTGGAAATTCAGAAAGGAGGTAGATTGCCCCCCCCCCCAAATTCTTTGTATGTCACTGTCTTTTAAAACCACTCCTTAAAACAAGAATTATCTCAGGTGGGCACTTATAAGATGTCTGGGTCTTTAAGGGAAATTGAGTTGTTTTTGAGCTCTTTGCTACATATCCCTTATGCAGGATTGTTAAATTGCAGGAAATGATTTTTACTCAAGACCTGGGTCATTTATTTGGCCTTACTGTGAGATGCTTAAAACAGACAATCCTCCAGTGCTTGATTCAAAAGGGCACGGTGCTCCAAATCAATTAAGCCTTGACAGTTCTTTTTATAGTAAAATTATGTAGTGGAAGCTGGTGTGTTAATCATTCCAGATACTGAACCTATCCAAGTCAAAATTGGCTGATTATATGGTGATTATGTCTGGAAAATTAAGCTGGGATATGAGCAGACTTTTTGCAGGACACATCATAGTAGCAAATAAATTAAATCTTCACTTTACTATAGCGTTCTGTTTTGACTACAGTACCTGGAATCTATGAACCATTAATGATTAGTTAATTAAAGTGCTTGTTGAATATCTGGAATCTATGATTTCAGGATATTAAACTATGGTTTGAGGCTGGTTAATTATTTTTGCTTGTTTTGAGAGGTATCATGGAAACTGCATAGCCTAGGAACCTGATTGCTTTTGCCTCAAAGCAAAAACAAAATGGCTCCATGAATTGTCAGCAGTTCCTTCATAACTCAAGCTTACTAAGGTAACACATGTTTGTCTGGACTCTTTCAATGTGGAGGTAGCTCAGAGTTTGAGTTGAATAATGAGTATTTTTCATAACACTTATACAGCTCTGTGATAATGTGCCCAGGTGTCAAAATGAGAAACTAAGGTTTACCAGAGCAAGTGTGTTCTCTAGATCAGTCTTTCTCAACTGTTTGTTGATGAACATGCTAGATGGGAACTAAGAGAGTTGCAGTTGAACTTTGTGTTTGGAATGACATCTTAATCTAGTTAAAAATCAAAATGTACATTTCTCTCTTTCTGTTGACTTCCTAGTATTAGAGTATTGGAGGCTTTTAAGATACATATACTTACACAAATATTTCTGTGCATATGCCATACATGAAACACCAAAGAAGGAAAGGATCCTGAATAGAAAGAGGTCAACAGTGCAATATTTTTTTCTTACATCGCGTAGATGCCTGTGTATCTGTTTACTGATGGAAGCCTTAAAATGATTCGGTAATTAAAGTGTTTGTGGAATACCCATCTTTATATAATAATGAACATTGTATTTGCCGCAGAGTCAAGGGGATGCTTCTCCCAGCCAGTTGATTTTGTATCATTATCCTGAGCTTCAGAAGGAAAAAGGAATTGTACTGATGACCGCAGAAATGGATTCTAAATTCTTGGTAAGCAACACTTAGCAATGGTCAGGTTTTTGTGACAGAAAGACAGTTCCTTGGTTTATTAAAACAAATAGCAGCACAACAAATGGCATAAGAGTGGAATTCTTGTATCATTTTGTTAGTCTTGCTTACTGAAAGCACAGAATGGATGAGCATTTCTAAGTATGCTAGGCAAATATTTTTATACATATTCCACCCTCATGTTGATACCAATGAAAGAGACTTCCAGATGGCCAGCTAACAGTTTACAAAACAAATATGTAAACTTGTGAATGTTCAATAATAGCTTGCACACTTTAGTAATGTGGACTATAACAGAACTGGCCCACATTTTCTTTTTGCATTCCAGTTGGCTCTCCCTTTATTTTTTGTCTGACTAGTATTGCGATAGTTGAAGCTGTACCAACTGTTGCTGTTACACATTTTTGTTCCGCTTCAAAGACTTAAAAACAATTGGACAATATTCAGGACTGGCTTAGAAATACCTCAGAATTGATAAAAGAGCCACTGGCCTCATCACCGTAATGTTCCTTTCCCTTTCATAATCAGTTCTTAATGATTTGAAATGCCTCCAAATACTAAAACACTGGGCCACTTTTATAGCAGCTTTGTTATGTCTGTTATTATATAATTGTCCTGCCGTTAGAGCACCGTAATAAAAATGAAACTGATTTTTTGGTACAAGGTGTAAAGCTTAATGCTCCTTGTTTTTCCACTGATGAAGCCCTATAACTCTTCTAATAGCATATATGTTGTTTATTTTCACAGAATGTACAGGAAGCCCAGTGCCTAGCCAGCCAGGTTCAGCTTTTCTATGCCACAGACCGTCAAGAGACCTATTGGTTAGTGGAATCATTTAACCATCAGCCAAGTGAATTTAAGTATATGTCTGTAATAAGTGAGCTCGAACAGAACAGAATTGGGCAAGAACTGAGGCCTCAGGAAGATGTGCCCTCACCAACCGCTTGAGAGGGGTAGCGGCTTTAACCAAAGACACTCTTGCCGTAGCAAGAGATCCCACCATGGGACAGAGTTGCTGTTTTTTCCCCCCAGAAAGTGTCATTAAAAAGGATGCCCTTGAGACTCAATGGGGAAAAGAATCTCTCTTATAAAGGGGACTACTTAATACTGTGACAATAATGTAGAGGCACTTGTCCATTTATATCTGAATGCTAGAAGAATGATTAAGCATTTACAAACACTATATGAAATATTTGAAATTTCCTCTCTTCCCAGTTGCACACAGCTTGTTGGGTTTTAGCATTTATGAAGTTTCCACTTGTCTGTTGTTCAGCAAAAAAAAAAAAAAAAAATGAAACTGAAAAAAAAGAAGAGCAAAGAAGGGCCTCTCTCAGTGGGTATGAAAAATTCCTGGACCTGGTAAAAAGTATTTTACAATGAGTGACATGCTATCATTTTCAGCCTGAATGAGAACAAGTTCCCACCTTGTTAAGCAGAAAAGATAAATTCAGAACAAGACTAAAGCCTGTGCAAGAGTCACTTTGAATGTTCTTAAGCATGTCCAAAAATGTATCAATTAAAAATGTGAGGTGATTTTTTAAAAAAAAAATGTAATGGAGTGGGATCCATTGGAAATGAAAGACTGTTGAGTGTTTACTGAAGTGTTTCTGGTAATTCCTGTAATTCTAAACAGCAGGATGATACCAGGATAGTTGCAGGAGAAAAAAAATATTGAGGAAGTATCCATTTTTTTACATCTTAGAAATAACCCAGCATCTGCCTAAACTGGATCCAATGTCACCTTTGCTCTTCATTCATGAAAATAGAGTATACTTTCTATTACCTTACTTTCTCTGATTGTTTCTGCTTTTGTAATGAGTCACTTCACTGATAATGGAAGCAGGAAAAAAAGTCATATATTGGAATAGGAGCCAGATGGACTCGTCTTGGGCTTGCTTCAAAAATAAACATCGGTAAAGGAACACTGCCAAATATTTTAGTTAAATAAGATCAGGAAAAGCATTCGGAGGTTATGAGAATATTTCCTAAACATTTCCTTCTGCATTTTAATTATGCACTCCAACTTGTGTTCCACCTGCTGAACAGTATATGCTGTCAAGAAAATCATAAATTGATTTCTCAGGCAAATTGTTCAGAACATATTATGTGATTCTCATATTCTGAAAACCAAAGTATTGTAAACACGTAAATGAAAAAGTGTGTATTGATTAATTTATGAAATCTCTATATTTTTGCTTTGGAATTAAAACAGGATTCTGCAGAAAAATGGTGTATTTTCTCTTTTTGTTCAGTTGGTGAGCCTTCAAGTCATAACAGGCACAATATAGAGACGTCCCCTTCTAAGTGGTGAGAAGAAGATGCTTTTTCTCACTGGCAGATCAAAACAAATATTTAGGCATTACCTTTCAATTTAAATTGGGCAATCTTTCATACATTGGGGAAAAAATTAAACTAAATGAGTAAGTACAGTTCTAGAGACAAGCGTGGGATTCCAAGTGGCCTTAGATTTAATGCGTGTTCCAATGAAGAAGCAAAGTACTAAAAGGAGAAATAAAAATATCTTTTCTTCTTGGGCCATGTTAACTAGTTATTCTAATCATGAAATCGCCAAAAAGCAAGTAGCTAAAATTAGACGGCTTGCTCTCTATTTAATATTTAAAATTATTTAAAGCACTAAACAAATAAATTGTTTAGCACAATATCTATCCTGATCAATTTCCAAATACATTCCTGAGGGACAAAATGGTAGAAAATAAGGGGCGGGACCCTCAGTTTCTGCTTGCATAATGACTTAGCTGCATTCACAACTTGTCCAATGTCAACAGTGTTTCACAATAGGGTTCCTAATTAAAGAAGAATGAATTCACCTTCTCAAGCACTTGTTCAGCTTCTGTTAGATTGCACAAGATATTGTATGGGCCACTGGATTCTGCAAGAATACAGTAAAGGCATTTCATAGAAACAGCCACTAGAGGGCAGTCTTGCCCACACCACTTTATTGCCGTTGGTTTTACTCTGAAAATGTTCAAGTGACAACACTAATGAAAAGAGACAGATGCAATGAAGAATGCAGCGTGTATGTTCTTTTTTTCTAAGACCCTCAAAAGATACAGCCTCCACCCGTTGCCACAAGAAACCTTTTGGAGCAATTAATGCCTTTCTTCAAACTGCTATTTTTGCTGTTTTCAGAGTTGTGCTTACTAAGCAACCATGTGGAAAATACACATCCCAGGGCAGGGGAATGGACTTAAAAAGTGTGGGGATGATCCATTATGTAATCAGTTTATACAGTATCATTATCTTTCTCCCACAGGATGAATATTTTCTCCCACTTTTTTGGGCAATGGTGCAGCCTTTCCATAATTCTTGCAGCTGTCCCTATAAAACAGATCTTCAATTTGTCCAAGTTGGGAAGTAAATAAACTTTTTTCTTCTTTGGGACATGACAATTATAGGAAAGGAAGAAAGACTGAACAGAGTTTGGTCAGCCATAGGAAGAGCATATGAAACTCCAAATAAAGGAGTCACAAATGAGACTCCAAATAAAGACCATAAATTCAGACTTGACCTTTTTAATCCAGGGGTCTTCAAACCTGGTGCTTTTATGACTTGTGGACTTCAATTCCCAGAATTCCTCAGCCAGGCACGTGTGCCTGGCTGAGGAATTCTGGGAGTTGAAGTCCACAAGTCATAAAAGGGCCAAGTTTGGAAGACCCCTGATTTAGTCTTTTGGGTGCAAGAACAAATCCCCTTGTACTTTACAAACATCACATCAATGTACACTTATTACCCAGCTTAACAACGGTAATAATTTTCACTGTGATATTGCATTAAATAACAGTAGCAAATTCAGCTTAAGAAATTTGCCTTTTCAGAAAAAAAAACCCAGTCTCAAAACTCTTCTCATTCACTTAGCATGAGCACACATTCTTGCCATTTTCTCCTAAGTCTTTAGCTTGCCTTTTCTATTGTATTTAGCAAATGGATATTCATTAAATTAGTGATTCTGCAGGCTACTTGGGACAAAATAGTCTTATTGTATGAAGTATAATTAGCTGCCCATTTCTATTATGCTTTATTAAAACAAGCAAAATCTAATAATTGGAGAAAAATCCAGTAAGGTGGGTGGTGGTGTGTGTTTTTTTCTTAATGATGAAATATGTTTGTTCGATGGATTTCACACATGCCTGCTTCAACATCCTCTTGCACATTTTCAGACTGCTCCAGAAAACAGTGACTATCCAGAACAGGTTTAGGGAAGGGAATCAATATGCAGAAGAAGAAACAAACCTAAACCTACAGTTACAGTACACCCCCAAACTTGATGTTCCATTTCATCTATGGTCTCTCATGATAAGAAACATTAGATACATATTTGTTTTTTTTTAAATATTTTAATAGCCGTTTGCTCCTGCTAATTTATTTATTTGTTGGTTGGTTGTGGAGCTACTCTAGGGCGGCTTACAACAATAAAACCGAAGAAAAATGAAAGGTGTGTAAACAGAAGTAAAATAAAAGAACAATAAAGTAAACAGTGACCAAAAACAAATGTCATTGTTTTAGTCTATTTTAGCCCTTGAAAAGCTGGAGTACTTCTCTCAATTTTTGCCAGCTTGCTATGCCTTGTTGATTGTATTCATGTTACTACCTGCTCAAATGTTACATTTTGGGGTGCAGGCTTAAGGATCTATAGCAGCGGTTCTCAAACTATGGGTCGCGACCCCATTTGGGGTCGATCGACCATTTCACGGGGGTCGCCAAGCAAGGCTGTCCGCCATTTTTTTCCCCTTTTCCGGCGGGTGCCTTACCTCCCTTGAGCTGGGCCAGCTGGTGGTCGGCCTGCTCCGTCTCTGCTGCTTGCCAGCTACATCTAGGCCGGCGCAGGGGGCGAAACCACGCATGCACGGCGCTCCCGGGCAGGGAAAGTCCTCGACTTACGACCGGTTGGGTAGTCCTCGACTTACGACCGGTTTAGTCCTCGACTTACGACCAGTTTAGTCCTCGACTTACGACCGGTTGGGGTCGCGGCATTAAAAAGGTTGAGAACCACTGATCTATAGTAATGAGTACAGTTTATAATAATGTCCATGGATGCTATTCAACTATGGTTTAATGTCAAGCACAGACATGGTGCATATGTTATTTGATCAGGAAAGCTTATACCATCATTATACACATATCCACACATCCACATCCACACCCACATATACACTATACATATACATATATTCTTCCATTCAACCATGTCTGATTCTTGGAGATTGGATAAGTCCCTGCAGTTTTCTTGGCAAGGTTTTTCAGAAGTGGTTTGCTATTGCCTCCTTCTGAGGGCTGAGAGAGAGTGACTGGCCCAAAGTCACCTATCTGGCTTTGTGTCTAACCCGGAACTAGGACTCACGGTCTCCTGGTTTCTAGCCTGATGCCTTTAGCACTACACTAAATGGGCTCTCAATAATATTTTTAAGGTGATTCAAAACTCTTTAGCTCAGTGGTTCGTTCATTTATTTTTCCTTTGCTGGCACCAAATACAATGTGCTGCTTGAAACTTACATTCTTACGTTTTTCTCTAATAGTAAATTTCATTATGGAAAGCAGTAGGTCTAGTCTGTAGGACTCTTGAAAGATGTTATTGTTACAGTATATAATAATTTGTAGTGTATGAAAGTGACTTACAAGCTTCAGGTTACTTGGAATATTGTATTTTGAAAGGTAAATTGAAAAGGAGCTAGGATAGAGATGAGCTAATTGCCTTGTGCAAGTTTCTAAAGCTTTTAACAAATATTGGGAGAGGTTAGGGGAGATATACTAACCCCACCCTTGGAAGGTTGTAACATTTGGATGAAAACACTTTTAATGGCTTTATTTTGTAATAAGAATTGCATCAGGATGAAAAAAAACATTTGATGCCAATCGTGTAATAACCCCCCAAAAGTAGCTATAGAGAAGTTTATAATCTTGTTGTTTTGAGGATGGAGAAGAAGAGGAAAATTGTCCTGCGATATTTCAAGGAAATCATCCAAACATCCAAGCATTTGGTCCTCTTACTGATGTGGTGCCTGAGGTCCCAGGCCTTTTGTGACCATAGTTTTTATAAACTGACAAAGAAGTCTCCGGTTATTCTTTATAATGTAAGTCAGGGGTAGTCAACCTTGGCTCTTTTATGACTCGTGGACTTCAACTCTGGCTCAGGAATTCTGGGAGTTGAAGTCCACAAGTCATAAAAGAGCCAAGGTTGACTACCCCTGATTGTAAGTCTTGCATCACTACCTTCCGCTTAGGATTGGATTTTGGAAGAAAATTGTAGTCTCCTTTTTCTGCCTTTTGTTCCCATAATGAGATGATGGTTCTCTTCCAATTCCAAGCCTAAGCAGGCAGTAGATATTCAATAAATAATTGCTTCAATGTGCTGGAGGACAATTTGCAAACAAAACCAATGCCTTTCACAACAAGGATGCGGCTATCTCCATATTTAGCAGCTACCACAAGAGGATCGTCCTGACCTCTTACCTTGCTCTCGAAGTCGATTTTATACAATTACACTGTCTCTTGGCACTGCGCAAAACTGGGTAGACAAGTTGTACTGTCTCTAAGAAAACCCACTTGTTCCCAAGTAAATCGCATTCCTCACACAGGTGGAACATTCTGGACAGCCTTGGCGCAATTTAGGGCTTTGGAATGGCACACTGGTTTGATAACTCCATTTCTTTTTCTAAGCATCTGTAGGAAGGAATAACTAGCAGCGCTGAAGTGGACCAGGGAAAGGAACGCAGAATTCTTATTTCAATTGCTATTTTTCATTAGAAGCTTTTCATCGGCTGTGTTCCCATAACATGCCCAGGATTACTTTAGTTCAGCGGTTCTCAACCTATGGGTCGCGACCCCATTTGGGGTTGATCGACCATTTCACGGGTGCCTTACCTCCCTTGAGCTGGGCCAGCTGGTGGTCGGCCTGCTCCGTCTCTGCCGGCGCAGGGGGCAGAACCACGCATGCGCGACGCTCCCGGGCAGGGAAAGTCCTTGACTTACGACCGGTTGGGTAGTCCTCAACTTACGACCGGTTTAGTCCTCGACTTATGACCGGTTTATTCCTCAACTTACGACCAGTTTAGTCCTCGACTTACGACCGGTTGGGGGTCGCGGCATTAAAAAGGTTGAGAACCACTGCTTTAGTTGGTTTCACAAGACATAGTGAACTTCAAAGTAAGCACCTGGGATAAACTGGGGTTAGTTACTTTGCTACTCTCTTGTAAAATTCCACAGTGATGTGTAAGGTGCACTCGGGTTTAAAGGCTTTAGAGCAGGGGTGTCAAACTCAATTTCACTGAGGGCCGCATCAGCATTGTGGTTGCCCTTGGGGGGGCCGGGTGGGTGTGGCCAGAGTGGGTGCAGCCTACTGGGTGGGCGTGGATGGAGTGGGTGTGGCCTACTGGGTGGGCGTGGCCAGTTCTACATCATTCGCGTCAAGGGAGCCTGTGGGGGCCTGGGCAGGAGTGGGACAGATCTGAGGGTCTCTGATGGGGGTGGGACCGGGGCAAGTGCCAAGGCATGGTCCACCAGGGCAAGTGCCAAGATGGCCACCACAAAATTGTACATTGGCTCCCGGCTGGCCTGGGTCAGGGCCAAGGCAGCGGGGGCCGTTCCCTCACTGTTTCCAGGATGGCTTCGCGGGCCACATGAAACCACTTTGCAGGCCGCATCCGGCCCCCGGGCTTTGTGTTTGACATGTCTGCTTTAGAGCTATAGAGATGGCTGTACAAGAATTATTTTAAAGGACTCCTTTAGAAGCTTGGAAGCCTAATATATAATGAACACGAGGCAGGGAAACAGCTGCTGTAACATTACCTATAGCTCAATTGGAGCATTGTAACACTGAATAATTGAGTCCATTAAGAGAGATTTTCCCAAAGGTGCATTTTCAAAAGGCAACTAGACTTTCTTTGTTTTTCCTTGAAGACGTTTCGCTTCTCATCCAGGAAACTTATTCAGTTCTGACTGAAGGGATTAAGAAGGATGTGTTTTTTTCCCTACCAGCCTGCATTAAACAGTTACTTCTGCCTCTTACTTTTTATGTTCCTGCTTCCAAAAGGAAGAGCCTTCCAAACGAAAGGCTTCTCAGACAAACAAAGGAGGATTTTGGCTTTGAGGTTTTGTAAATTGAATTCTAGCTGCCTCAGAACTAACTGAACACACCCATCGCTTCTTGCAAGCTGTAGAAAAACAGTAGCATTCTTCATTAGCTTGTACTTTCTAAATTCACTTACAAGAGCAGCCCTTCCCAAAATACATCATAATAATCATAATAATTTACAAAGCTATGGATTCCATAATTGAAAAGGATCTGTGTAATGCATTTTATGGATTGCATAGTTTCTTTTCAATTATGGGATCCATAATTTTGTAATTTTATGTCCGGGAGCCCTAAAGAATGGAAACTGCTCAACTAGTGCTGCTTTAGAGTTTAGTATTAAATCTAGGTAAATATTTCTGGACTTTGCTGTCAGTTCTTATTTGCATTTTATCAATTCCCCTTGTGCTATGTGTTTACAAATGCTATCTTGTTAGCCGAAGTGCTTTATCCTTGTTAAATATGAGGTTAACATAAGTAACTAGTTTCAGCGACTTCCTAATCTTGGTCCTTGAAACTGGCATAGTAAATGCTGTGTACAGAAATCTTATGGATAAAGTTAAGACACAGTTCTGTTTCACTGACCTTCCACCTCGGTCCAAGCTAAAGTTATGAGTCTTGTAGTGCAGGATTATTAGTGTGTGTATGTGGGGAGGGGGAGAGAAAGAAATATTGAACAATCAGTGCATGAGTCCTACACTGAAGCTGGATACAATTCAGTTTCATTAAAGTGTTCAGTAATGCTCTCTGCTGATAATTACAGACGATCGCTCATAGTGACAGAGGAAGTTGGGTGGACTTCTTCAGATCTTTGATGACACATATAACCTCTAACGCAGGGCTTTTCAACCTTTTCACAGATTGTATCACTTTTAGGAGACAGCAATATTTGAGTTGAGGCCTTTGAACTATGGTGCTGGAGAAGACTCCTGCGAGTCCCTTGGACTGCAAGGCGTTCAAACCGGTCAGTCCTAGAAGAGATCAACCCCGACTGCTCTTTAGAAGGCCAGATCCTGAAGTTGAAACTCAAGGACTTTGGCCACCTAATGAGAAGGAAGGACTCACTGGAGAAGAGCCTAATGCTGGGAAAGATTGAGGGCAATAGAAGAATGGGATGACAGAGAATGAGGTGGCTGGATGGAGTCACTGAAGCAGTAGGTGTGAACTTAAATGGACTCCAGAAGATGGTAGAGGACAGGAAGACCTGGAGGAACATTGTCCATGGGGTCGCGATGGGTCGGACACGACTTTGCAATTAACAACAACAACAACAATATTTGAGTGCCACCAGTCGCCTAGCAAGGTGTCAAAAACTTGATAACCAAAAAAAAAGGGAAAAAAGTGATAAAGTACAGGTAGTCCTCAACTTACAACAGTTCGCTTAGTGACTGTTACAACGGCACTGAAAAAAGGGACTTACGACCATTTTTCACACTTATGACTGTTGCAGCATCCCCAGGATCACGTCATCAAAATTCAGACAACTGCTTGGCAACTGACTCATATTTATGATGGTCGCAGGGTTTCAGGGTCACGTGATCCCCTTTTGCAACCTTCTGACAAGCAAAGTCAATGGGGAAACCAGATTCACTTAACAACCATGTTACTAATTGAACAACTGCAGTGATTCACTTAACAAATGTGGCAAGAAAAGTTGTAAAATGGGACAAAACTCATTTGACAAATTTCTCACTTAGCAACATAAATTTTGGGCTCAGCTGTAGTTGTAGGTTGATGACTATCTGTACACCCACTTACCACACTTTTAATGGGAAACTTGTGCCTGTTTCTCTGACATTAAACTTTGCACCGTTCTATCCCCTTCTCTCCCTCTGCTTGTCTCAAGAAAGCCTCTCCTCTCCTCTGTCTCTCTTTCTCCATCCACTTCTCTTTCCCCATCGAGTTTTTTTTCTCTCCTTTTCCCGCCAAAACCTCCTCCTTTTATATCGTCTCTTCTCTCCCCCCTCCTCCTTTTCTCTTCAGTGCAATGCCAGCTGACTCCTCTCCCCCAGGTTGCACACTGGTCTCAGAAGCACCAATCAGCTGGTGCTGCACGCCAATCAGCTGGAGCCCTGCGCCGATCCTGGGCACTCAGCAGAGCCCTGGCAACACCACAGCTCCAACTGACTCTCCTCCAGCCTGTGCAGTGCTGCTGCTGCTTGAGCTCATCCCCCCACTACACTTTTACACTTCTTTTTACACTTTTTTTACAGTGCTTTTTAACCCGTCGTATGCATACCACCTGCCAGATGCCGAAGTACCACCAGTGGTACGCGTACCACGGGTTGAAAAGCCCTGCTCTAAAGTCTTTCTGATATTGGCCAACAGACTCTCTTGAATTTGTTCCACTGGTGCTTATATCAAAGTCTTTTGCTTATAAACAACCAGCCATTCTTCCAGAAGTCACTGTGTTCTCCTTATCACTGTCCTAACAATTTCCAGCTGACCTCCTTAGTGCCTCCCTTTACAACTTTATAACAACTTTTGCTGATTCCCACACATTTTCCATTCATACTATAAAATGTATTCATTGCACTGAAGTTGTTCTAGAAACGATGTACTGTATAATTTAGTAATGTAGAAGTTATGTTAGTAAGAAGCTGTGCACATCTGCATTTACAGGAATTAGAATAAATCATATGGCTAAAAATACCATATGGTTGATTCTCAACACAAGCATAAAAGGTCTCAAGACACTTTCGATGCAGGTTGTTGCTAATCCAACAACTATATTGAGGATTGAGTGACTGAAGTGTTACTGTTGAGGTTTTCAGTGGACATGTCCAAGCATCTGATAGAAGCAGACTTTTTTGATTTCAGAGAAGAAGCAGCTCAGTCCCAAGAAACAGAAATCTATGTATCAGTTCTGCCTTTGACAAATATGCCTCACCACTAGCATTCCAAGTTCCTACGCTGCGGGAAATATGCGATTGCTGGATGATAACTCATGATAGCTTAAGTGGGGCAGAAATCAAGTTTTGGAAAGCTGCTGGAGAATATTAATTGGCGAATTCGAATGGGATTCAGAATTAATGCTTGGTAGTGTAAGTACTCTTTGTGAACTGCAGTAACTTATATCAATTAAGGAAGTCTTACTCAAAAAGAGACCTTTTTGATTGAAGGAACAAGTCAACGGAGAAACAATAAATTAGCAAAAGCAAGAAGCCAATCATTTCCTAAAGACCCTAAAATGAGATGTTAATTCCTCTTTCTCCTAAATTGCTTGGACTGCTAATCAGCAGTTGGAGGCCATCAGCCTTTGCCTTTTGCAACACAAGGGGAATTTTATCTCAAAAGTCCTGTGGAAACAGTCTCTTCTGTTTTGGTTGTTTTGTTTTTAATGGTGTGCTTGTTTTTGTTCTATCTCGTTTTGCCTGGTGTAGATAAGAGAAATTTGCAGTTGGTGAATTGCCTTCTTTTTGAAAAAGAGGAAGGGGACCACCACCGAGCTGAAGGCCTGCCTAACAGCAAAGATGGGAAAGAAAAAGAACTAAAACACATCAAGGAAGCCCTCAGAACTTGTGGCTATTACAAGTGGGCCAATCCCCCCAAAAGACCCAGCAGAAGCTCCTTCATAACAGACAAAGAAGAAACAATAAACAAAGCAACGTTGTCATTCCATACATTGCAGGAATATCAGAAAAGCTCAGGAGGATCTTCAGCCAACACAACACACATGCACACTTCAAATCCAAGAATACATTAAAGCAGAAGCTTGTCCACCCCAAGGATAAAACACCCAGACACAAACTGAGCAACATGGTATATGTAGTACAATGCAGGGAGCCATGTGCAGATCTGTACATTGAGGAAACAAAACAATCACTTCATAAACACATGACACAACATAGGAGAACAAACCCATCAGGACAACATTCAGCAGTCCATCTGCATTTAAAAGACAAAGGCCACTCTTTCGAAAACGGCAAATCCACATTTTGGACAGAGAGGACCACTGGTTTGAAAGAGGGGTCAAAGAGGCCATCTATGTCAAAATTGAAAAGCCCTCTCTCAACACAGGGGAAGGGATACGACATCATCTATCTTCAGTCTACAACACATTCCTTTCAACAGTTCCAAGAAGGCTCCACATCCATTGCACTACTACTCAGGTGACCCTGACAACACAGATAAACCTCCAGGTGGCATCATCGACTCTCTAAAAGAATGCAAATGACCAGCTGTCTGGAAGGAATATAAATCCTTCCATTCCCCATTCATCCAGTCAGCACTGAAAAAGCTTCTCGGATGAGAAGCGAAATGTCTTCAAAGAAAAACAAGAAAACCCAGTTGCCTCATGAAAAAGCATCTTTGAGATGAGAAGAAGGGGAGCTTGTTCCACTCCAGGGAAGTCAATCACAGGGAGAGAAAAAGGATCACATCTTCTCTTTTAGGTTGCCTCCACGATCCCTTGGCCAAAATCAACAAGTGCTTTTATGAATAACAATGAAGCAAATTCTTCTTTCCAGTTGCTGAAATGTTTATTTTCTTGCAGAAAAGCCAGTAGCTTCATCCTCGGGGTGCTTTCACATTTCTGTGGGTTCGGTTAGTTTGCTGGCAAAGGCTGCTGTTGGGTTGGGGTTGTTGTTTTTTGCCATTGTGAAATTCCAAATGCTGTTCTTCTCTGTATTAAGTTTTTCTTCATCACTCATGTCATCCTCCTTCCTGATCTGCTTTCCCTTGAAATTTATTTGAAGCAGAGGAAACCAGTGCTACAAAGCACTGAAGAAACTGTTTTTATAATGGGAGACTACGCCCTTACTTCCTTCAGCTTTAGAACTCGGGAAAGTAATGTTAGCATGGGAAAAAAACATTTAACCTGTTTTCTCTCTCTCTCTCTCTCCTCTCCCCCACTGCCCTCCCAAAATGTATTAGAATGCCAGGCAGAAGTTCTCAAACATCGCAATATTCAACATCCCTAAATAATAAATATTTTGTCTGATTACACCTGGAACAAAGTCTATGTTATTGGGGCTATCGATGGGCAAGAAATAAATACACCATTTCCTTTTGATAGTTAAAGTTTAAGCTCTGTGTTACAGAGTTATCAAACCTTATAGAACTGCAACTTTCTATTGGGCCTTGCAACAGGAGAAGTGAGGAGCAGTTCCAGAACAATGGTTGACAGTGTTCTCGTTCTCCCTGTGCAAGGCTGATCAAGCTTCCCCTCCAAAAAAACTGACTCTATTGATGGTCTTAACCCATAGTTTGAGAACTCTTGTTTAATGTGATGTAACAGGTAGGAGCATGGTGGCTCTCGTGGTTAGGATGCTGGTAGGATGTTAACAAGCCTGCATTCAAGTTCTGAGCATAGCCATGGGGACGGGTGGAGCTCCCGTCCTTTGCTCTAACTCAGGGGTAGGCAACCTTGGCTCTTTTATGACTCGTGGACTTCAACTCCCAGAATTCCTGAGCCAACCTGGCTCAGGAATTCTGGGAGTTGAAGTCCACGAGTCATAAAAGAGCCAAGGTTGCCTACCTTTGCTTTAGCTCCTGGCAGGGACATGAAAGGAGAGGAAGTAAAAGCAATATGGCCCTAAGGAAAATATTAGCTTTTTTTAAAAAAAAACCCATCTTTTTTATATTTTAGAACAAAATGTTAAATGCTATTTACTCTATACAGGTCTCCATTGGTGTTCCCCTTCAGCATTTTGCTGAGTGAAGAATGAAATAGTCACTGCATGTCCACATCACATCATGTAACATATATTAAGAAGATACAAAGTATGTCACACAAGGGCCAATTCCATCTTCCTTCACAGATGCAAATCTTTATACTGTACAATGTTGTAGTAATCACACATTGAACCTTTTTTAGCCAGGATATGTTTTTTAGAGTAATATTTTTTTGTTTCCCACAGTGGGAAGGCTGCAACTTAGTGACAGAACAGGTTTTACATGAACGTTCAATATATATGATCTCCTTGTCAGTATTTTAACTTAGGATCTGGATAAATGGCTACTAAATTATTCAGACTCTAGAGTAGACCCATCCTGGTATCCTTCAGATTTAGTAGACAACTTACATCATCCAGAGGCAGCATGGCCTGCTACTTAGAGATGAGAGGAATTGCCCAATTTATCTGATAAGGACTAGGTTGGGGAACTCTGATGTACACAATACTGACACATGCCCCAAATCTGACTTCTCTTTGGGAGAATTTCTGGCATTTCTTAGTAACATAGGCATGTATGTAGAACCAGAAAAAAAATACCTATATAATTTTAGGAGGCAGACCTAGCAGCAATTTCCATAGAATCCATATTAAATTCATTGATGCTTATTTTTGAGAAGATAGGTCTACGACCACAGTGTGAATTAAAATAGCTTAGATTACTCAGAATCTTCCATTTTTAAAAGAACTCAGGAAAGGTGTCAAAGCTAGCATCAGTGGATACTTTCCCAAGCCATTATTCCAGCATAGGGGAACCTGCTATTTAACAACCATGATCCACTAGTGCAGTGGTTCTCAACCTGTGGGTCGGTACCCATTTGGGGTCGATCGACTATTTCACGGGGGTCGCCAAGCAAGGCTGTCTGCCATTTTTTTGTCTGCCATTTTTTTTGTCCGCCATTTTTTCCCCTTTTCCGGCGGGTGCCTTACCTCCCTTGGGCTGGGCCAGCTGGTGGTCGGCCTGCTCCATCTCTGCTGCTTGCCAGCTACGCCTCGGCCGGCGCAGGGAGCGGAACCACGCATGCACGGCGCTCCCGGGCAGGGAAAGTCCTCGACTTACGACCGGTTGGGTAGTCCTCGACTTACGACCGGTTTAGTCCTCGACTTACGACCGGTTTAGTCCTCGACTTATGACTGGTTTAGTCCTCGACTTACGACCGGTTTAGTCCTCGACTTACGACCGGTTGGGGTCGCGGCATTAAAAAGGTTGAGAACCACTGCACTAGTGTCTTTTATCAGCTGATCTGCCCTGCCCCATCCTGCCCATGTGTACGTAGTTTGTGTGTTTGAAATCAGCCAATTGAGCAAGGAGTGCACAAAGATCTTTAGCCTGCAAAATAAAGACTTGGCAATGATTGGTCACTTATTGTAGTTTTCTCCTATTCTCCTACATTCATTTCCTACCTGTTCTTGTGCTCTTTAGCCAAACTTCTTCTTTCCCAACATTGCAGAAAAAAAGGAGGGGAAAAAAATGAGCTTTCTTATCTGGTTTTGTGTGTTTAGTAGAAAAAACCTCCTCCTGGCACTTCTCCACTGAAAAACTATCTCTTTATCTGTGAGTTACGAAGAGTGGGAAGTGATGTGGTGCAGTAGAATTTCAGTTTCCTTGCTGATCTTCACAATAATGTGGCCTTAAACTTCCTTTTAATCTGGAGCCAAGAAAAACAAAATGAAACAAAAGCTGAGACTGGGTGTTGTGAATGTTGGGTTTGTGTGTGTGTGTAAGGCAGAGAGAGGGAGACGGAGAAAGCACTTCCCAGGGATCTTTCCAAGTGCTGGGGGTTCTGCACAAGAGTGTAAGAGGCGTAGCTGGGGGAGGGTGAAAGAACTGATGTGTTGCAGCAAGGACAGCTGTAGCCCTCTAGACACAATCAGGATATGACATCACCTAGGGGGAGGCCAAAAAAAGAAAGCAGAGTGTATTTAATGAAAAGCTCAGTAAGGAGTTTGTAAATGAAAATACTAAATGTCCGAGCTCTGAACACATCAGTAGTTTTAAAGAATTTCAGGAATTTCTTTTGGACATTTCTGGCATAACATACAGAAGGAGGACATTATCTTTGGATCATCTGTGGAGTTTTGGGTAAGTGTTTTCTGTAAAGAGTTGGTTTTACTAAGAACTTTTATCAAAGGAGGACAAATTAACTCCTAATGTGGATCTTTCTCTTCAATTGATGTTATTTACAGCATAGCTGTGGCACATTTGCAGTTTATACACCAGGCTAAACTTCTGAACTTTTCCACTGTTAGTACTGTATAAGCTAACTGCTCTGGATCTGGATAAGTTCTACCTTGGGGTAGAAGAAAACTCTAGAGAAGTGACTAGATGGTACTAAAATCTTTCCAGATCTTTGGGGTGCCCAAGTTCTAATAGTCTCCTATGGTCAGATTAGCAATTTTGAGTAGAGCACAAAATATGGGCTGTTTTTCAGATCAGTTAGGTGCTTCTTGGTTTCTACTTGACAAAAGGCAAAAGAGCTACAAGCACTGTATCTAATAAACTTTCCAAACAGACCGAATCGTTATAGAACTGAGCAAACTGAAAATGAGCATCTGTGCGCTTGATACAGAGAATATCTTAATTAGAATAATGCCATGTGTGTTTCTGGGTGTGTAAAGGGAGCATGCCATTTACAGTTCCCTGGGAAAGCATCTGGGGAAACCTTTCAATTTGCTGACATTGTTATAGAACCTGCCAGCTAAAGCTTTAGAGTATTTCCAATGTGCAATTATCCTTAACAGTGGTCCAAGGCAGTCAGTGCATTCTTTCGTTTTGATCATCTCATCTTTCTCCTCCCCTTCTTTCAATATTTCCCTTTCTGGAGAAAATCCGTTAAGGAAGAAAAGTTGGAATAGAAGTAGAATCTCTTGACTGCTACCAGTTTTTAGTACCACATTGGAAACTCTGCTTATTTGGAAATAAACTCTACTGCTATAAGGGGATTTTCTTCTGAACATGTATGCAGAGACTACATTGCAAAAGAATTTGTATTCTCTACAGAGGGGAGGGCATTCTATGCCTCTGCTCCCCCCACATTTTCCACCATAACTGGATAATCATTGCAGCTGGCAAAAATCAGTCCAACTAAGAGAAATGTGTCTATGGATACCATTAGTTGTCATTTGGATGCTTCATCATCCCTCCCCCTCCAAAGCTCACCCAAAGACATTCAACATAGAATATAATCCACAAATATGCCAGTCATCACTGGCAGAGTGAGATGTTCATGGTAGCTCAACCACAATTACATACATGTGTACATACATACATACACACATACATATCATGTTTTCCCCAAAATAAGACCGGGTCTTATATATTTTTGGACCAAAAAACCCATTAGGGCTTATTTTGGGGGGGATGTCTGACTTTGCGGCTGCCAGCCTTCCCACTGTCTGCTTGCCTGCAGCCGCAACAGCTTACAGGGCTTCCCAGGGCAGATGTTCTGGCAGATGCTCAGTTTGTACTTGGACTGGAAGAAGTGCAGTCATCTGCACAAGAGTTGTGGTGCACAGTGGTTAGTACTGCAGGCTAATCCACTGCTCACTCCAGAAGTTCAATTCTGAGTGGCTCAAGGTTGACTCAGCCTTCTATCCTTCCGAGTTCTGACATTGTTGGGGGCAATATGCTAACTCTGTAAACTGCTTAGAGAGTGCTGTAAAACACTATGAAGCGATATATGTCTAAGTGCTATTGTTATTGCTAATAACAATACAAGATAAGTGTAAACTTCGGCAGAGGACTTTGAAGGGAAATTTGATTTGGGGTAATAGGGTTACTGAATAACAGTTCCTCCATTCAGAAGGCTATTAGAATTAAGCTTGAGTATATTTAAGCTGACAGTGAATTCATGTCATAATTTTCTAGAGGGCAGACTCTTAGCTGAAGGAGGGTGATTGAGAAAATTATGAGAGCTACAAAGTTATAGGTGCTTAAAGTTCAACTGACTTCAAAATCAGTGTACACTTGATTATGTTTAATCTACCTGTTCATCTAAAACAGACTGCATAGTCTGACTTCCTGAAACAACTTGCTTTAGAGTTATATCACATAATAGACATTGGACACAAATATGGCTCTTTTTCTCCTAGACCTAGGGATCAATTTTTTTCCCTCTATGTCTGCTTTTGTGCTACCTTGTTTAAAATTAAGTCCTACCCAAAGCCCTTTAAAATGAATATGCATTTATTCAACACCAGCTTTGGACCAAGAAATGTATACTTCTGAATCATGGGATCATAACTATGGGAAGGAGCAGTATTTCTAAAGAACTACTCCTTCAGGGTCATTTCACATCATATGGGAACATCTATGATGAACATATTAGACATTGTTAGTCATTTCCACAGTGCTTGTTCAGCATAGAAAGTTTGTTACTACTTGATTCCTTCTTCTCTGCAATCATCCTAATGGGGTACAGCATGTCAGACTGTACATTTTTTATTATCTATTATAGGCGTCCACAAACTTGTTACACATTGTTATGAAATATGTAGCACAATCTTCTTCATGCCTTTTATACATTTAATAAAAAATTAAACTAATTAAATTATGTCATTTTTACTCCTAATAAGAATTTGATCTGAAACATTCAACTCCAGGTACATCTGGATGATATCTGTTCCAGAGAATGATCAGTTCAAATTTACGATAGCACCTTCATACATTTTCCACATAAAAAAAATCTCCTGGGTAGAAGCACTAGGGCTATGCTTTTTTAAGTATGCAAGATTCCAGACTCAATTGAATGATCAGAGACTTCTAAATAGTTATATTCATGCTGAGTGTGAGGATCTTGAGGGACAGTGAGTTAATGCCACAACCCTCCTATCTTTTTCACTTTCAAAAAGCATAACAGACCCACATTGTCTTTTATCCCATTTAAAAGCAGTCTGTTCAGTCTGCTATGGTCACAAATGCTTGGGTCAGGCATTACAGAACCAAAGTAGGTGTAACGTGGAACACATTCATCCAATATATAAGTTGTAGGGCCTTATCAGCTGGTCTC
Organism: Protobothrops mucrosquamatus; assembly: GCF_001527695.2. NCBI lineage: Eukaryota > Metazoa > Chordata > Lepidosauria > Squamata > Viperidae > Protobothrops > Protobothrops mucrosquamatus. The sequence goes on from NW_015386470.1 coordinate 1,459,120, forward strand.
ATTGTGCAATGTTGATAGGCTAACTGAGCAAGCCCTCCTTGATCATTTGTGCAGCAAGACTGTCTGTGTGCTGACATAACTGCAAATAATTTATTTATTTATTTATTTTATTTTATTTAATTTAATTTATATGCCGCCCTTCTCCTGGCGGGACTCAGGGCGGCGCACAACATATTTAAAACAAAGGCATATATACAATCCCCCCCTGTAAAACCGAATTAAACCAAATTTTAAAGTTGTGTTATTTCAAATTCCTTAAAATGAACCCAGTATAAAATCCTCCCTAGGCCAGGTCCGCTTGCTGAAAAAGCCATGTCTTGAGGGCGTGACGGAAGGTAAGGAGATCCGGAATCGTCTCTACCACCAGAGATATCCAGGGAGATATTACTACACATCAACTTTAATCATTGCTTTGGTATTGTTAGATTATATAACTTGTCCTCTACCCAATAATGAAAGCTGTAGTCCAATCATTTCGAGATGATTAGATTACGTACTCTCAATCTTCTGTACCAAGCATTTCAACAATAAATAAGCACAGAATACAATGATAATAGTTACAAATGTAAGATTTTAAAAAACATACAGAGCTATATTTAACTCAGTTTAAAATATCTGTCAAACGTCTTTACCATAAATCTTATTCTGTGAAAAACAAAAACAAAAGACAAACAATATTATATATATTATATATATATATACACACACACATATGGAATCAATAGGGTAGAGATTCTATTCCATCAATGGCAATGCACTTATTCCAGCAATGCTCCAATGAGAGGAGCTAAGAAAAACCATCAAAAAATGTAGATTTAGGTGCCAAATGTATTTAAAATTAAGCTATTGAAATCACGAGTTCTTCTCCAAGTATGACTAAGTTTGGAGAGTCAGACAGTACAGAATTAACCTTGTATTTCACTATTGCTTTAGGCTTGTGTTGGCTTGTGCAATACAGAAAGACTCCTTAGGTTCCTGATTGGCTAGGCTTTCAAAGTAGTTTGTACTAGCAAAAACAACTGGATTTTTTTTGGCCTTTAGTGTTTAATTCTCTTTTGGCTTATATTGATCAGAATTCATTTCCTGCCAGACAAATTTCATTGGCTTTCTTTCTTCTCCAACTTTTTTCTCTTTCTCTCTCTTTCCCTTTCTACTTCTCCCTCATACACAGAGAAGCTAATGACCTCTTCTCTGCAGCCATTTTCTTAGAACAAGCTGTGGAATTTTCCACTGTATTTAGAGCTGAATAAGTGATCTCTGGAAAGCAAATGCATGAAAGCAAATTCTGTATTCAAACTGCAGCATGTTCAAAAGGGTAACTGCTTAGCAAGCACGTTCAGAAAAAAAAATCTGTACATGGATACAATCAACAGACAAAAGATTTGTTTCAGCATTATGACAAATTTCCAGGTGTGGGCTGCAAAACTTCAGATTGCAACCAGTTGGCAGCAAAAAGTTAAAGGTTAGCAAGATTTTTGTAGCCTATATCTAATAAACCTAGGCTTTTTTTTTTAGCCTTTGAGTCTGTGTTGACTCCAAGTGACTGCCTAGACCAGGGGTAGGCAACCTTGGCTCTTTTATGACTCGTGGACTTCACATTTACATGGAACGCTGCAACCAGTCATAAATACAAGCTGGTGGCCAAACACCTTAAATGCAATCACGTGACCATGAGGATGTGGTGTGGCAGTCATAACTATGAGGATGGGTCATAAGTAGCTTTTTTTGAAGTCTGTTGTAACTTTGAACAGTTGTTAGGTGGCTGGTCATTAAATGAGGACAACCTGTAATAATACGATATCTCTTGCCATGAGAGTCTTGCTTTACTGGTTTCAGAGCAGGAACATATCTTACGAGGTCTTCAAGCATTAAGCAGTCAAGTGATACAGTTAACATTTGATATGCCCTTACTGGTAGTCCTCAACATATGGCTACGTTGAGCCCAAATTTTTTGCTGCTGAGTGAGAATTTAGTGAGTTTTGCCCCTTTTCATGACCTTTCTTGCCACAGTTGTTAAGTGAATCATTACAATTGTTAAGTTAGTAACACAGTTAAGTGAATCTGGCTTCCCTGTTGACCTTGTTGGTCAGAAGGCTGCAAAAGATGATCACATAACTTCAGGGCACTGCAACTGTCATAAATATGAGTCACCTATGAACATTGTATTCAATAAGGAGGGATTATTAGTGGCAACTGAGCTCTGATCCTTTGGTATATATAAAGTAGAAGATATAGTTGCAGAACTTCCCCCCCCCCAACTTTTAAAAAGGAAGATGTGAATATAAGCAAAACTCCTCCCACCCATTTGTTTGAATCTGTTTGTCTGGGTGGGTCACTCTACTCTAATTTATAAAGAATTTGGGCTTTGGCAAATTCTATAAATTTATAGAGATGTATAATTATATCCTGCACAGCCTGTCTTGGTCCATGGATGTCCATAGCTTTTGAGCATTTATGAAATTAGATAGGTCCAGAACAATAGCACAGGTGGGGCTGAAACAACCTAACAATTCCACAGCCTAAATAAATGAAATATCTATTAATACATTAGCTTCACATCTGCCACATTCAAATTACATTTCAATGGCAAATTGTGAATGGTGTGTGACGTTGGCTTCTGGGAGAGATTTGGGGTGAGTGGATGAGATGCATTTGTTTAATGTTTATAACTAAGGCTATGTAGGCTTCAGCATAGCTTTAGTATCTCCACCAATAACCTAAACCGGGACCACAACAGGAAGGGTCATTCATATTGCACAGCAAAAAACACAATTAAGCTAGACAAAAGTCCAGCTGCTACTTCCTGCCTTACATCTATTGCCATTAGGCTGTTGTCAGGTTGGCCATCATGGTCTGGAGTATAGAAATGCTGAGTGAAAACAAAGAGAAGTTTTGTGAAACTGGCAGCTTTCATTTTCCTCACAGATTCCATTCCACAGTATACAAATGCTTGCTTAAGATACATTTTGTGCCTGACTATAAAATTCAGTTGAGGAGGAAAATCTACAGAGTACCGAGGTCTATTCCTAAGTCTTCAATGTATGCCTAATGCTTATACATACAGCTGTAAAATTTTGCTACAAAAAGAGAACAGCTATAAAATGTTTTTGACTAGTAATGCTAGAAGCTTTCTCTCCCCAGCAGATCCCCCAAAGTGACTTTCTTATGGCCTTTAGAAGGCAGGGAAAAATTTCCAGCCAAAAAGCAGCTAAGCTGTCAAATATCCAGGCAGTGGTTGGCCACACAATCAAGGAAATCATTCTGAATGTGGACCTAGATAGTTGCCTTATATGCATCTAGAGTAATGCCAGATTTGTTGTAAATGAAGTATATATCTTCATATATATCTTCATATAACCAGTCAGAGGAAGGAGGAAAGCAAGTGGTTTCCAGAGACTCTATCTCTTCCATCTTATTTTAGGAAGACAATTATTTACAAGGTGGCTGTTAGAAGAGGGAAATTGCCATTGTAAGGATGGACATTTGCCATTTCTGAGTTGAACTGTTTTTTACCCATCTGGAACTGAGATTAGCAGCACAATGGCATGACATTTATTACCCATCCCAGGCCTGCTCTTTTGTTTGTTTTCAAGTTACTGTGGTCACCTGACTCCCTTCCAAGAAATAAATGAGAAAGCTTAACAAATTTTACACATTTTGAAGCTATAGAGCAGGGGTGTCAAACTGGTGGCCCGCGCGCCGGATGCATCACACACAGGCCATGCCCACCCCGGCTACGCAAAGCAAAAAATGTCACGATACATCACAAGATGCAATTGAGTTTGATGCCCGTGCTATAGAGGGAAAGGGACAGAATAAAATACTACTAATTTCCTTAGTGGCAACATCCAGCATCGCCTAGAGTCATCCAAACATGTTGTAATGCCAAAATAACATGGATGAGATGATTTCTATTACTTCAGTGATGGCTGGTGGGGCTGTGAACACCATATAAATCAACGGTAAAAAATGATCTAACATGCTTATGCTTATTAGCTGAAGATAACACAATGGAAACATGGAAGAAAAAAAAGATATTGCCAAAGCATGTTTACACAATGGTTAGGTGCAAACAAGGAAAGACCCTATAGTTGTAACTGTACTTATAAATGTAATCTTGAAAATCATCAGTATTATTTGTCAGTAATTACTCACAGGATTATGCTTAATCCCAAATTACAAATTTGGGGAATTTTGTGTCACCCAGAATCAGATGATTGCAGCAGCTGAAATAAAATATTTAAACACTACACTTTTTACTTCTTACAAATTCTGGAATTGAATTTATGTAATCAATTGAAAATATGAATTAATAGCACAGCCAAGGAAGCAGATATTTGTCATACCAAGAAACTACCATAGGGATACATACTATGGAAAGGAAAGGAATCAGAGCCTTTGTGTTCTCAATCTATTGTGCAGTCAGGGAGATGGCTCTTTTTAGCTAGGGAGATTGAGGGCAAGCAACTTCTAGGTCACTGCTGCACTACAAGCCTGGGCAATGCAAATCCATGCTGATCCCACTTACATTTGCACATTCCAGGGAAGGAACAGCCTTCTTCATTCTTCTCACAGCTCTGCGGAATTTTGCATTCCTTCAAGTGTGTAACTTGCAGCTGCTCTGTGCTCCTCAAAAATCAGAAAGAAAAGAACAGTGAATATGGATCAGTCACCTTCAGTCACGTCAAAATGCAATTGGGTGGCAACTTTTGGAGGGCTACAGAGTTTTGTTTTTTTTAAAAAGGACACAATTAAAACCATTTTTTAAAAAAATATATTTTTTCCAAGAACCTCAGTCTCAGTCCACAAGAATCTTGAGTAATGATTTGACAACCCCTCCCCCCTTCTAGAGTTTTCAGAATTATATAAATGTGTGCAGGTGGTCTTTGACCTACAACCTTTCATTTAGCAACCATTGAAAGTTACCATGGCACTGGAAAGACTGACTTATGGCCAGTCCTCACACTTGTCATAGCATCCCCATAGCCACATGCTCAGAATTTGGGCACTTGGCAATTGGCATGTATTTAGGATGGTAAATGTGATGTTGGTTGGGCTCCTTGCTTGTGAATAGTTATTTATAAAATAAATAAACAGCTGACACCATTGGAGAAAGTGGAGGAGACCCCACTTTGAACTGTGGCTTTGCCACCTACCCTCTCTCTCCCTGTTCTGTTGTTGAAATTTTATCTTTCCGTACTTACTTGCACAATGGGTATGTGTGTGTGTATTGTTTTGAGTTTGCTCATATGGAGTTCACTGAGTGGCAGTCACATATAAAGCAACGTGTCACCAGCATAATTGCCAATGGTGATGTTTCCATGGACACCACGGAGTGTGCCCATGGTTTTGATATCATTCTGATAATTTCTGTCAGTAGGTGTTTTCCTCTTTATCTCTGATTAATTTTAATTACTTCATTACAATGTTTTCATTTAATGCTTATTTATTGGGTTGTTTATAAAACTTCCATTATTTGCATCTGCGTTGAAGATCCTTTCAGGGATTAATTGTTGGGATGTTCTAAAAATAAGCTGCTTGATATAATCCTAACCACAGTGGAAGTGTTTCCTACTAGCTTTATACGCAGCTTGTAGCCTACATGTTCAGAAATACCATCACCCCCGAAAATTATTTAAATAAAGAGCATAATAATACACAGGAAATAACCAAATAATAAAACTTTGCTCTAACGTGAAGAAACGTCAGATTCAGCAATGTCTGAAAACTACCACTTCCTCACAATTGCTTTCTCTTGTTGGTAACCAAATTTAGTGAAAAGCAGCAATGTAATATAATTGCTATATGATGTGGTAAACTGAATTGCAATATACATTCAGGAGTTGGATAATTTCTCTGTCTGTCTGTCTAATTTGCCAACTCCTGAAGCTATACACATAGTCCTCAATTTATGACTATTTGTTTAGTGACGTTCAAAGTTATAACATCACTGAAAAAAAAGGGACTTATGAGCTTTTTCACTTATGATTGTTGCAGTATCCCCAAAGTACGTGATCAAAATTCAGACTCCTGGCAACTGAACTCATATTTATGACAGTTGCAGGGTCCCAGGATCATGTGATCACCTTTTGTGACTTTCTGACAAGCAAAGTCAATGGGGATGCCAGATTCACTTAACACCTAGGTTACTAACTTATCAACTGCAGTGATTCACTTAACAACTGAGGCAAGAAAGGTCATAAAATGGAGCAAAACTCACCAACTATCTTGCTTAGCAACATCAATTTGGGGCTCACTTGTGGTCGTAAGTCAAGATTGTAAGTTGTATGCCATCTGACACTCAATAACTCTGGGCAACTTACAACAATCACAAAAAATACAATAATATTAATAAAACCACTTGGTGGATATATATATTATTTTTATACATTTATTATATAACAATTTTTAAATTTTAGTATGATAAAATGGTACAATTGTTTTAGCCTTAATTCTCAATTCTGTCAAATGCTAATGCTAGTATCATTTGCCCTTTGACCGGGTTAGAGAAGACTGCTTTCTATTTCAGTGGGGCTAGTGATTTATTTCACTTTGTCTCAGCAACTTGTGTTAGCAGCAGTTCTTGCTAATCACTTGGGGTCAGATCTTTCCTAGTGTGATTTCAAAGGATATAACACTTTCAAGACTTCAACCCAAATAAATATATGTAGGAGAAAAGAATCCCATTGCAGCTACCAGGCTTCCTGGGAGGAAGAATGGCATAACAATAACTAACAACTGGGAGGCAAATTGGTTTTATCTATAAAAAGGAAAGTCTCTTTCAAGTTGAATGTGACTCCTAGTGACTTTCATGGATACACCCATGGATAATTTCCAGTTTGGTTTGCCCCACCACAACCCCCCACAATTCCTGCATCCTTTCCAGTTCAGAGCAAGCACACACGCCTCTCAGTAAAGCTATCAAAAATGTAGCTTGATGTTTATTTATCAAAAGTCAGCAAAGATCAAAGACAGTTAATGGGACAAAAGACAGGCAAAATCAGAGAGAGACACTGATGGAGAGAGAGAGAGAGAGGTGAATAAAAGGGCAACAGGTAAAAAACCAGGGAACTCAATAACAACAATCCACAGTCTCAATATCTACATATCTAGAGGGCCATAATTTTCCAGTGCAACTGAAAACAATATTATAGATAGTTAGCATGGATAATAGACTTTGGTTATTTAGTTTTTAACCTTTTATGTATATAACAGCTGCAGAATAAAGAAGGAAAGCATGAGACCAGCTGACCCTTCTATTCTATATCACGAAGGAAACAATTTGGTGGACACTGATGAGGTACCCAGCATGGAAGTGGTTGGTCATTATCTTCTTCTCATACTAGCCTACAGTCCTGGACTTCCTAGATGCAATTCTCCATCCATGGACTAACCAGAGCCAACCTTGCTTAGCTTTCTGGATTAGCCAAGATTGTACAGCATAGAAACTGAGACTAGAAGGTTCATGTGTAAAGGGGAAAAGCATAAATGTACTAGTGAGATGGCATCTTCTGTAGACTGAAGCTGAAAAGTGAAGATATTATGCAGTGCTCTCACAATTTGGGTGCAGTTTTCCTGTTCTAAATGTATCACATCTTCCTCTTTCAAGTCCCTGTTCCTTCAAAAAAATGGAATTTAGAAAAGAGCAGTGCTTGGCACTTCTGCCTCAAGACTTATAGTTAAAAACATACTGTTCTTCTCCATAGGGACATTGTTGAATTACATCTAGAAGCCCAAGAGGCTTGTAAATGTGAATTGAGTCTCAAAAGTATGTGAACTGCCAAACATCTGCATTCTCAGGAGACATCACGGGAATGGCGAAACCAGTGACAAAGCAACAAAAATGTTTTCTTCTTGGGTTAAAGGCACTACAGCTGTTGAGGAAACCTCTCTATTTCCCACCAGAAATGTAGACTTATTTTTAGAAATGCCTTGAGTACTACTTTGATCTGACCTTCTGTTTTAAAACAGCTTCTGTGCAATGCTAAACAGATACAAGACTTTTCTGTTTTCATTTTGTCCTCATCTTTAGAGTACTGATGAGGTGCAATGAACAAATTGCTTTGCTATTGTGGGTGGGGAGGCAGGGAAGGGCTCTTTGGTTTCCATGAGCAATTCTGGGGACTATGGAAAATAACTAAAAGGAGCAGGAGAAGTGCTTTTTTTAAAAAATAAAATAAAATTGGGGCTTTATCAAAGTGCTTCTTGGTGCCATGCTTGCATAGAGGTCACATTTCCACAGAAACAAAGCAATGGGAACCAGCCAGATGTTCCATTGGAGCACTTTGCTCTTTATCTTCATCAGCCTGAGTCTGGCAAATTACCTTGCCAGAAGTGGTTTTGTGGAGGCGTTTGAAAAAGTGGGTTTCACTGAAATAAAGCAACCCTGCAAAACCATATTCTTCACACAACACATTTTATCTATGAAGTTCCAGTAACAGAAGCTGTAGGCTTCTTAAGTTTCTGGGAAACATGAACAGAAGAATAAGGTCAGTCTCCTCACTAAGGTTGGCTCCTGGTGAGTCATGAATACATCCAGGTTGTTTTCTAGGGAACAACATGGATTTGTTTTGCCACTGCTTTCTTCTGTGATTTTTTTTTCTGCATCTCAATCAGTGGTTTTCTGGTGGTTATTCATACAGATGTGCTTTTCAGGCATCTTCTTGGCCACCATGGCAACAAAGTGCTTGGTAAGATGGCCTTGTGGTCTAACACAGTGGGGTTCTTTTACTTTCTTACATGTCCATTGCTTGACACAAGTTACTATACTGAATCCTTCTTTCTTAGTTATTTTTTGGGGGTTTCATTTCAGGTTAGACCAGTGCTGCCTACCAGTTTCTCCAGATTGATGAAAACCAGGAAAGATGTAAGAAAAAAGTTCAGCTTCCAGTTAAATATATGCATGGATACTATACTTCACTTTAAATGCTGCTGATGTTAAGCTCTGCTGGACAGTTAAGCTAATAAGAAGGACTCTGAAAAAAGATTGGAAAAGAGCTGCCTGTTAAAACTGCCTATTGTTTATTTTTCAAAAAATATTTTTGTTCTTTTCTACTTGAAAATTTTTCCTTTGAAAAAGATAATTGCCACCCTGGCTAATCCTAAATCCGAATGGCTCTATGCCTTAAGCAAGTTTTTAACAAAGACAAAACATTTCGTCCCCGTAAAAAATTTGAACCAGGCACCCAGCGGTTTGAGCTGTACAAAAAAGCCCAGGCTTCTCTCAAATCAGGGCTAGACTTAAAGACTGTGGTCCAGTTGCCCCCAGGGGAGAACATCAATGACTGGATTGCCGTGCATCTCGTGGACTTCTTCAACAGGATAAATCTCATTTATGGGACCATATCTGAGTTCTGCACCGAGAAGAGCTGCCCCATTATGTCTGGTGGTCTGAAGTATGAATACCGATGGCAGGATGATTATCGATTCAAGAGACCTACCAAGCTTTCAGCACCTCATTACATGTGCATGCTGATGGACTGGATTGAGACACTAATTAATAATGAAGACATCTTTCCTACTAGAATAGGTAAGTAAGCTTTGATTGCTCCCTGGAAAGTTGATTCTTCAAACTCTTTCTCCTTGTAACATAAGAGCATTATTTATTTTGGCTTCAATGGTTCTCCAAGTTCTCTTATCAGTATTCTAAAGTGAGTATCCCTTCTACTCACTTCAGAAGCAAAACTGGAAAAGAACCCGGGATCAGTTCCTGGGAGTGGGGAAAATTTCTTTCTCCATGCTGGTCCTTCCATAAAGCATGACCATTCATCAACAATGCCAAAACTGACTAACTCAATCACAGATCTTCACCTTTTAGTACTTCTTTTGTTTTGCTTCCTATTTAGCTTCCTTGTTAAAATGGCCAGCAACTCTCTGTCAGGGGATGCCTTGGAGGATCTTTAGAACAGATTTTGATTTCCAGCAATGTGCACTGTCCCCTGCCACCAGGAGTATACAATAACACAAGCCTCATGCCTCTCATAACTGTCAGAAGATTCACTACTCTTCCTTGAGGGAACTGGATGGCCCATGTACCACAGAATTTGGATGTTGGTAATGCTGCCAGGTGCCTTAATCTACTATCCTTCACTAAAAAAACAGAAGTATTTGAAATACTGAACTAGCTGACAGGTAATATCTTCTCCCAAAGGCCTAGTAACAGATCAGTCCCTCAGAGAAAACTGTGAGTTTTCCGCTGCCTTTGATTCCACCATCACCCAGGAGAAACAGGAAGAGACAGAAATCTCTTTTTATTGCCCCTGACTGGAAAAACTTTATAGGATGAGACATATAGGAAGGGAGAGAAGCAGGTTCAGTCTCTATCCTTTTCCTCCTCAGAGAAGGATCCCTCTCCAAACCCCCACCTTTGAAGACAGAAGAAGCAACTGACCAAACAGGAGAGAGACATGCAATTCCCCCCTTACACCACGTCAGTTTTTAAATCCAGTCACAAAAAAGGGAAGATTGTACTAAATGGAGAAGACTGTAGCCAGTCTCTATGTCCACTGGAGTGCTTCCCTGCTACTCAGAAAAAATCAGATTCAATTTTTTTAAAAATACAGATAATTAGCTACTCCTCTCACAGGAATTATTCTGTAAAATTGTTGGCTTAACCCAGAGCCTTCAAACTTGGCCCCTTTATGACTTGTGGATTTCAACTCCCAGAATTCCTCAGCAAGACTTTAATTCTGGGAGTTGAAGTCCACAAGTCATAAAAGGGCCAAGTTTGAAGACCCCGGCTTAACCTCTAAAGAACCACTTCAAAGCATTCAAGGCCTTAGGACTTATTTTAATGAGATGACTCACACAAGTGTAGCAGCTCTCTGATGATTATTAAAGCAGCTGCATCTTTTTTTTCTAGGCTTCCAGGCAAGCTTGGGAAAAAAAAATCTCTCCTTTAATGAGCTGAATCATTGCTGCAGTGCATCTTTAATATTACTCTTAATGCAGCAGCGTCTCTTCTCAGGTTGGCACTAACTGCAGACAGCCAGTTCTGCTTTTTTTTTTTTTTAAAAAAAAAATGCAAACAATACTTTCACAAATACAAAAGGAGGGTGTGAAAGATGAGTATTGAATTTTTCTTCTATTGTGAAGGAATGCTATTTTGACACAGCGTGTTTCTTCTCATTTTCACAGCTGGTCAGCTCCATAAATGCTTACTTATGTCATTTCTATCGTTTTCCCCTCCCATCTCCTTTCAAAATTCATACTTTGCAACTTTGCAGCTGCCTTTGTGCCTTTCTCATCATACTTTGCTTTAAAGCACAGATTGAGGCTGATTTATGGGAAAAGGCAAATAATAATACTTTAAAAATCCATGACAAAATACAATTGTTCTGAATGAATCTTTCTTCCCAGACTTAACAACAGAATAGCTGAAACAAAAAAAATATATATCTAACTAACAGGTTTTACTTGACCACATCAGAGAAATGTTATCTTGGAAAGATGAATTGTTTAAGATTCTCTTATGTAATATACCTGTGCTTATTGTTTCTCATTTATAATGCATTAATATATCAATCAATACCATACTGGAATAAGCAGCACTTTGAACTTACCCATTCCTTACTATGATAGTCAAAATGACAAAATGTGCATTGTGATTCCTAATGCAAAATTTCCCGTTTCCTACTTGTGACACACAGTGTTATATATAAATATGTAAGGAGCAGAGTTTGCATTATGATGTCCTAACAGGCATTTAGTTCCTTCTTCCATTCCTCCATCAATGCTCTTGGATACTGGGCAAGGTGGTGATCAGGATTTAGAAATTCTACATGGTGCCATTCTACAGTTCTCCCCTCTATACTCATAGGATTGTAGTCAGACAACAGTTTCTCTTTGAGGATGACAAAATTGAGTACCATTTATATGTCTACTCATCCTATTATAATATTTGTTCACAGATAATCTTTGCAGATATTCCTAGTCTTTAAATTAAAAACAAACTATTTGTAAATGAACCAAAAATGTTATATGACATTCAACTCACTTCAAAATGATTGACCCAGACTCCTGATAGCAAGAATTGAATGTTGATGCATTTGTATTCCTTGGTCATAAAACTAGACTCACAAAATACATTTTTAGTATTGTTTCAGGAAGTACTTAATACAATAATGCAGCATGCCTTTTTCTGATATGTATTATTCTCTATGAACATTCTGTCACTTCGCGAAGCTGGAGAGAAATTGTGGCAATCCATTTCCACATTCCAAAGATGATTGTAAGAACCAAAAACTCATGATTCTTACTGAAGAACAAAACAAAACAAAATCTCAGTAAAAATATCCTGCTTGTAGTCTCAGAGGTCAAGAATACTATACGTGAACTGCAATTCACTTTTAATATTGCAAGTAAAATCAGCTGTGGAAAAAGAACTTCAGGAGAAAATTGTGAGTGATAAGTCCAGGGAGGATTTGGCATACTTTTCCTCATTATACTTTTATTCTTCAGATCAAATTGCCACTCTTGGCTTTTAAAGATGAAGAAACACATTAAAAACAAGCACTGGGAGGGGAGAGAATTGCCATTATTAGGCTTAGTTTGTCATTCAAGAAATTCACAGCTAGAAACTGGCAAATAATGACCATTTTTACATCGATGAGAAAAGTGTCTTTGTAGTATCATCCAGTCATTCTTGAAGTAATATAAGCCACTCCTCATTACTGTTATTTTGAAACAACAATGGCAGGATGACTCTAAAGTCACTAGTAGGAAAATGACTAATGTCAGCGATATGGTATTGAACTTCAGTAAAACTTTATTTGGATGCCAGTGAATTGATATTGCAATTTCCTAGGATCCAGAAATAACACCATCAATTATGTTTTGTTTGCCATTGCCTTCTCAGCAGTGTGTGCTTGGTTAAATTGCTACACACTTGAGCAACTGCTAGCTAGTTAGCTAGAAACACTTCTGTTTAGAATGCATTGCAAAAACTGTAACATTGGAGAATTATTGGACTGGGATTAGGGCTAGGCCATAGCTTTTTAACTTTTCCAGTTTTACACTTTTTCAGTCAACATGGTACCATACAAAGCTTGGAGGAAAGTAGAATAAAATTTTCCTTTATATTTTTTTCTCAGTGAAAGCTGCTCAGAAAAGCATCTTACCAAACACATGAAAATAGATGGTATCCAAATTGAGACTGGATACTACTACTGTGCAACGTTTGTTCAATAATCTTTCCTGGGCAAATAGCCTGAAACAGTTCAAAAGTTTAATATGCTTTTCCTAGTTTCAATTCCAATATATTAGAAGATTTGTGTTTGTCTAAGCCAGAGGTGTCAAACTGCCAGCCCGCGGGCCGGTTGCATCATATGGAGGCCGCGCCCACCCCAGCTCCAACAGCGACGCAGCGAGTTTAACACTCGTGGTTTAAGCTGACCTTAGATATTATAGTGTTACATGAAACAAACATATTTTATCAGTTTTCTACCATGCTTCTTGATTGGGAGAAGGTTGTGATCTCTCTTCGGGCAATCAGAGAATACTATTCTTGCTTGTGAATGTCCTAATGAAAGCTTAGTTTATTGCTTTTACTGTATAGAGCAAAATTGCTTTTCATATTTCCATGTATAAAGCAGTAGGAAAAATAATAGATAAAAATAATTTTTCCTTTAATAAACTTGACTAGCCATGCGTGGTTATTCGGTTGCAGTTGGGGGGAAAAAATCAGAACTCAGCAGGATATTATTATTAACTTAATATTTTTCAGCTTACAAAGTGTTGCTCTATTTTTTTTAGTATTCTAACTTCAATAAATTATGTAAAGGAGCTCAGAACTCTATTTATCCATCAGGATAACTTTCTAAAACTGAATTGAATTGAATACTTTATTTGGCCAAGTGTGAATAGATACACAAGGAATTTGTCTCTGGTGCAGAAGCTCTCAGTGTACACGCAGCAACACAATAATGATAATCATCATAATAATAATACCAGTAAGAGGGGTGAGTAAAGAAGATAATAATAAGGATAAATAATACTACAGCCATACTACATGGGTAAATACACTGTTGAGGATTAGGTGGCTTGAGAGGAAAAACTATCCCTGTGTCTGTTTTGTTTTGGCATGCAGTGCCCTACAATGCCATCTTGAGGGGCAGGAATTAAAACAGTTTATATCCAGGTTGTGAGGGGTCTGCAGATATCTTCTCAGCTACACAGGTGTTCTGTGGAAGTCAGGCTGGTTGAACAACATGAGGTGAGTTTGGTATGGCAGGATAAGCCAGCAAGTGAAAGACTGAGTTTGAAAACAGTCCACATCTGCCTTGAGGCTATAGAGGAAAAAAAATCCCCAATACATCCCTCTAGGACAGGCAGTTCAGCAGTGTTTGTGACTGCTCCACTCTACTCTCCATTCCTCTCAGTCACATGACCTAGAGTCAAGCAGAGCACATGCAGCCACACTCACACACACAACCTCTTGCCAGTGTGTGTACATCTAATACAAAGACATTACTGTACTTCTTTGTTCAGAATGCAGATGCATTTTGTGATCAGTAGCTGGTAAACAGGTGGAAAAAATTTCAGAAGCCACATTCTGCATGCTGTCCCCACTTTGTTTCATATTTTAGCTGTGAGAATAATTAGGCAGAAAGCTGTACTAGATAATAATAATAATAATAATAATAATAATAATAATAATAATAATAATAGTAGTAGTAGTAATAATAGTAGTAGTAGTAGTAGTAATAATAATAATAATAATAATAATAATAATAATAATAATAATAATAATAATAATAATAATAATAATAATAATAATAATAATAATAATAATAATAAAGTTGGAAGGGACCTTGGAGGTCATCGAGTCCAATCCCCTGCTCAGGCAGGAAACCCTACACCATTTCGGACAGATGGCTGTCCAGTCTCTTCTTAAAAACTTCCAGTGTTGGAGCATTCACCCCTTCTGGAGATAGGTTGTTCCATTGGTTAATTGTTCTAACTGTCAGGAAGTTTCTCCTTAGTTCTAGATTGCTTCTCTCCTGATTAGTTTCCATCCGTTGCTTCTTGTGCTGCCCTCAGGCGCTTTGGAGAATAGCTTGACTCCCTCTTCTTTGTGGCAGCCCCTGAGATATTGGAACACTGCTATCATGTCTCCCCTCATCCTTCTCTTCGTTAAACTAGACATACCCAATTAAAGATGTATCTTTAATCACATTAGGGTTTTAAAAAGAGGAGCAGAGGGTTTTCATTAAAGAGTATTGAAGGAAAAGTCATCATCAGGGTTCAGCCCAAGCCGGGAATAAACAACATGGTGACTGCTTTAGAAAGAAGGTTGTAGTTTTTTGAAGAGGAGAGCCAGACAGAAAGATGGCTCTGGAAGAAAAGAGAGAGCGCACATATAGGGAGTGGGTTTTTATACCCTCTGGGGCTCTTGAGGTGGTTTCCTGTTCCTGTTTGAGGCTTTATATTTCTTGTGTCATGTATTTTGACCTGAGTCTGAGTGTGCCCCTTTGGCATCTGTGGGTTAATCCTGTTTTATATCCTGTCTTAGAGTTTGGATGGGGTATGTAGATTTTAGGTGTCTTTGTCTTCCTAAGCTTCTAGCTGGAGGCCTCCAACCTTCCTGAATGGATTATCACATCTGCATTTCTACAGAGCTGTTTTCTGCTTGGGGGAGGGAGACTTGGGGCTATTAAGAAAAAGTGGGCATGCTTTTCTGCCTCTTTAAGATCCTTTGAGGAAATATAATATTCTGCCCTTTTAATATTTCCTTCTCTGGGGAGAGGGGGCTGACTTCCCACAAGAGTAACATGGAAGAGGCAATGATTTTCACTGATCTTTTTTCTCAGTTGCCTTGACACCAAAAAGCCAACCCTCAATTAGCTATACAGCAAAAATAATGGGAGTTTTCCTTTTAAGGTTCTGGCAGCTGTTACAAAAGGGCAGAGGAGAAAAGATTGTTTCCCCTATACTGCTATCCTAAAGAATCCATCCCCATGCTTGCTTTTAATTAAAACTCTGAACATTCATTCTGAATTATGCTGCCAAAATCTTAAATAACTCTATCCAAAACACAGCATGTCAATTTGCATACAGTTAACTTTTGAATTGAGCATGGCATAGATGCCATGGCCTCTTTGGCTCTGCTTCATTGGTTACTTTACAATCTGACATCCTGTCAATACAAGCAGATAGCATAAATGTAAATGTAAATTGGGGATACTAAAAGCTAAGTAGAACTTATAAGCAATGGTATATGTAGCTAGTTTGCATTTGTGCTTAAAAAGGATATTTCTCAATTACAAACTAAGGAGTGGAGATAAGATGAAGAAAAGTCTTCAGAAATATGTAATAGCTGCACAGATGACAATTTTATAACCAAGATAGTACAGAGCAGCATCTATATAAGCTTTTTATGTATGCTAAAATTTGCTGGAAGGCTACATAGTTTTGACTTTTCCCAAGATTACACATGGCTGAAGGTTGTTTGTGCAAACAATGTTTCAAAACAAGTGCTTTACAACTCTCCCATGCCATTTTAGTACTTTAACTTTCTAGCTATGCTACATTTCATTTTTACAAAACAGTGTTTTAAACTTGTATTCTCAAGGGAAAAAAACTATTTTTGGCACTATTCTCGTAAACCAGAAAATCTAGAATTTGCCTTTCAAAGCTATTTGTAGTCTTAAAGTCCTTCTTGATAGGATCACTGGACATACTGAGTCCCAAACTAGCCAACATATTTTAGCTTAAGTTGTGGTGCAAACAAAATTGGTATATAGTTAACTTAGAGTTGTATGTCATGAAAACTAGAAAATTGGGTTAGTAGCACTTGAGAATTTCTTATATGTTACACAACTGAGTCTCATGAGTTCTGTTGTACAGCTGGCTGCCAGGAAGCAAGTTAGCAAGCTTTAAATTTGCCACAGGCCAGAGATAAGGAAGTTTGGGTTTTACTGCAGTTAGCTGGATAAAACAGCTCTTGTAAAGTGTTTTTGCAGGACCTTTGTGGATAGATTGTACTTATGATCACACAGACGTTGAGACCAGTAAGCCAGCAATCAGATAACCAATCCATTGGAGAAGCAATAAATGAGGTCAAAATAAATCTAAGAACAAAAACACTGCAGGATATTCACAGGGAAGAGCTGAATTTCTGATAAGTTGTTTTCAACAGTCTCTGGAGGGACAATATGGTAAATAAACTGAACCTCCCCCTCCTCAAATAGTAGCTGCAGAGTCTGTTGTTCTGTTGTCTGGTTGGCTTCCCATATCTGCAAAGTTAAGCCTTCTGGTCCTAGATCAGACCAAGAGTTGGACACCCAGCCCTGGGGTAAACCCCAGCTAGCTGGTAAAGTACCCCCAGCGGTTCGTTCCGACAGGCGGTAAAAAAAACAGGCGGTAAAAAAGGGGAAAAGGCCGCCCACGGAATGGAGGGAACCCGACCCGGTCGACCACCAGCCGGACGAGGCAGAGACGGTGAACGGTCGATGCGGAGCCGGGGCACAGGGGGCGGAACTACGCATGCGCGGCGCTCCCGGGCAGGGAAAGTACTCAACTTACGACCGGTTGGGTAGTCCTCGACTTACGACCGGTTTAGTCCTCGACTTACGACTGGTTTAGTCCTCGACTTACGACCGGTTTAGTCCTCGACTTACGACCGGTTGGGGTCGTGGCATTTAAAAGGTTGAGAACCACTGTCCTAGATCTTCAATAAATGCCTCTGCCTAGGACTAAGTGACTGGGCTTCTGAATCTAAGAGATTGTCAGTGATATGGGTGAAGGGTTCTATGGATTTGCTGGTTCTGTTAAAGTCAGTAAGATCAATGGCTCTGTATTGCTGGAATCTCCAATGACAGGACTGCTACCACTTGATGCTTCTGACTCCACTTTCTTCCTAAGTTAGATGTATTCTAATAATACAAAGAGGCAGGACTAGAACTCATGGTCTTCCAATTTCTAGCCTAATGCCTTCACTACTATACCAAACTGGCTCTCAACTGTATTTAGAGTCTTCATTTAAGAGGGCATGTCAACTGACAGGGCAGTTGACATGTTGCATGTTAATGTATTCAGAAACAGAATTATCAGATTAAAATTGTATATAGACAGTCCTCAACTTACAACTACAATTGAGCCCAATATTTCTGTTGCTAAGCGAGACTTTGTTAAGTGAGTTTTGCCCCATTTTATGACCTTTCTTGCCACAGTTATTAAGTGAATTGTTAGAATTGTTAAATTAGTAACACAGTTGTTAAATGAATCTGGCTTCCCCATTGACTTTGCTTGTCAGAAGATTGCAAAAGGTGATCACATGATCCTGGGACACTGCAACCGTCATAAATATGAGTCAATTGCTAAGTGTCTGAATTTTGATCCTGTGACAATGCAGATGCTGCAACAGTCGTAAGTGTGAAAAATGGTCATAAATCACTTTTTCAGTGCTGTTGTATCTTTGAACGGTCACTAAATGAACTGCTGTAAGTCGAAAACTACCAGTAAACATTCAGAACAGCACTAGATGTCAATAAAGAGATAGAGAAAGTTCTAACTGTACTGTCATCTGGTAGGCAACTTTATGCTTCATAGCTCTATTTTGAAAGAATTTCATTGATTAACTGTATCATCAAATCCCATAAAATGCTTATGATATATTCTAACCTACTCTGCAGGTATAAAAATTTACTCTGTGCTGTGAAAACATCCGCCCACACACACTATCTTCAAAATATTTCTCTAGTGCTAGATGAATCACTCTAATGATTTTTAACGCCTATCATTCATAAACTTTACAATTACAGTGAAAGACATAGACAAGGTGATACTTGAAGTGTAAGCTCCAATCCCTGCGATCTTCAGGTAACACTAAGTCTAGGTGGGCAAAATCCTTCTGCATGAGTTCATAACCAGTATTGATCATCATGAGGCTATACGGATAAATGGTTTGATTGCATAAAAGGACAGCTTCGTTTATTCTTGAAGTATTGGGAGGCAACTGTCCAATGTGCTGTTTTTGTTCAGTCACTAAGTTGTGTCCGACTCTTCACAACTCCATGGACCATCACACATCAGGCCCCTCTGCCCTCCACTGTTTCCTGGAGTTTGACTCAAAGTTCAATCCATGCTCATCTAAATATCAACTTTGTATTGTTACATAGCCGCAGTATGACAATTGTAAGGTTTATGATGTTAAAGTGCATGTGGAACAGATTGATTCTGGTAACGCAAACAATACGCTACAATAGAAGCAGACTTTTCTCAAGGCATTCACTTTGTCCCTGATGATACTAAAACTTTAGCACTTGGACTATGTGAAGGAGGTACAAATAGAATGACACAACTAGTAGTTCACCAAAGCTTTCTCCTTGGCCACATTTGTTTGATTTTGAGGTGCTAGGAGACTGTTTTTTTTTTCTGTTTTGCAGGTGTACCTTTCCCCAAGAATTTTCAGCAGGTCTGCACAAAGATCCTCACACGCCTCTTCAGGGTTTTCGTCCATGTTTATATCCATCACTTTGACAGCATCATCAGTATCGGTGCTGAAGCTCATGTCAACACTTGCTACAAACACTTTTACTACTTCATCAATGAATTCAGTTTGGTTGATCAAAGGGAATTAGAACCACTGGTAAGAAACATCCTGTCATCCTTCTTACTTCTAAACAGTGAGGGTTTTCTTTGGATGAAAGAATGCTGGAAAGAGCAGTTGTGCAGAATAACACAGGGATCCTTTGGCTTATTGTTTTCCAGGTTCCTAGTGATTAAGCCATGCATAATTAATCTGCATAGGCACATGATTTTTTATGTTGCACAGACAGGAAAGTAAATTAGGGAGACATTTGGGATGGTGGTGGATAAGAACATACTTTTGGAACAAGACAAATTGATCCAGAATAGAACAAAGAGATCACCAAAGCAGAAATCTCATCTACGCAACAATGACCTGCAACTCTATTTGAATACCACCAAGGTATTCCTATATTTTTTTTGGAGAACAGAAACTTAATACATTTCTTTTTGCTTTAGAATTACATATAGGTAATTGTAAGAGCTGCACTAAAACTTCCAGTTGCGTACTTCCTAGGTGCCTTAAGGAATACATGTATGATAGTCACAGGAGTAAAAACAAAATCCCCATCAAGGTAGCATAGCTTCACTTTATTAGATTTATATGGTGTCTTTCATCTAAAAGCTCAAGATAGCTTACAAAAGAACCTCTTTAATTTTATCCCCACAAAAGCAACCCTGTGAAACAGATTTAGAGGGGAGGGACAGCCCTCTATTTAAAGGTAACCCACCAACTTCCCATGCTATGCTTAGCCATGCATTTTAAAACATAGTTTGTTGACTAAACCATATTTGGTTGGCTTTACCCATTGCATAAGCCAAAAGCCATATCTAGCTTATGAACCACAGTAGCTGGGTTCATTTATTGCACTAAGTTATAATATGGTGGGTTTTTTTTGGTTTTCAATTTAGCAAGATATGTGAGCCCAGCTGCATCAAAATGGATTGCTCCACCTGAAATCTATTTTTTCTGAATAAGGCACTTGCTGTTTGGGAGCAGTTTTGTAGATGAGAATATATATGCAGTGTTTCACATACATCAGAATAACTGCTGATCCTAAAAGGCAATTAAAACACAGGAAATCAATGAAGGTGGGAAGAAGGAAAAAAATATACAGTAATAACTTCCCTCCTTCCTGCTGTTACCCTTAAGGCATAATAAGAGGAAGTTTCTCCACAAATATCCTCGTAAAGTGGCAGTAACGTATGCTCAGTATTGTTGGCTGGCCAAATGGGAATTGTTCTTTGTTCTTTGTACCATATTGTTCAATCAATTGATTTTTAACAATTCTTTAAAGATATGAATTTGTCCTTTTGGTGCTAAGATATGCACGGGTGCATGGCTTTTACTCCTCCCTCTGTTCCCAGAGTCAAAGTGAAATGTGATTAACAACATATCTATCAGCATCCATTCCTAAGCCCAGGAATGCCGACATGATGAAATGTGTGTCATGACATCATTGTGCAAGCTCAGCTCTTTTGTAGTTGCAACATGATCACACATAAGAATGCAAGGAACACAGTTTGCCTCATGACATTGTGATGCGCATTGTATTGCTTGTTGTAGAGCAGGGGTGTCAAACTGCCGGCCCATGGGCCGGATGTGTCATCCAGAAGCCACGCCCACCCCATTGCCAGCAATGGCAAAACTGTCCTGATATGTTGTGTGACGTCACGTGACATCGTGAGTTTGACATGTCTGTTGTAGAGGAATGCTTAAATAACCTTGGAATAGCAAAGAGGAAATAAAAGATAACTCAGCCCTGGGGAAGGGACAGTGTGAGAAAGAAACTCAAGTTCTTAAGTTCGATTGGTGTTAAGAGTAGGCACAGAGAAAGTCTGGCGGGCTTTCAGTTAGTATAAAGGTAAAAGTAAAGGTTCCCCCTGCCCAGTCGTTTCTGACTCTAGGGGGTGGTGTTCATCTCCATTTCTTAGCCAAGGGTACCAGTGTTGTCTGAAGACATTTTCATGGTCACGTGGCCAAGGCACACGGAATGTTGTTACCTTTCCCTATTTATCTACTTGCATTTGCATGCTTTCAAACTGCTAGGTGGGTAGGAACTGGGGCAAGTAATGGGAGCTCACTCCATCACAAGTCACTCAGGTCTTAAACACAGACTGTCATCTCCAGCTGACAAACTCAGCATCTTTAACCACTGAGCCATCATGCCCCCTTCGGTTAGTATATCCTACTTAAATTAAGTAGCATTTATGTAATCTGTCTGAGAACTGTCTATTTCTACCCTGGTTTATCTCAATGGGAGATATTTGCCTCACACTGAAGACCTTATGAGCATATCTGCTATTACACTGACAATTGCACAACTTTCATATTGCAGTTGCAAACTTCATTCCTTCTCTAAGATTATGGGGTGCAGGATTACTGAAATACCTATAACCAGGGCTTTTTTTGTTCCGGCACCTTTTTTTGATGGAACCTTGTAGGGTAGGCAAGGCGGGTTGTATGACGTGTGTGAGTTCCAGCACCTTTTTTTTTTTTATTACAAAAAAGCACTGTCTATAACTAATGTTAGCTTAAATGTTTTGACAAGAATCCTTCTACAAAGATAAGCAAAAAACATAGCAAATTCATAGCAAATTGCCGCCAAATTAATTCTTTTCCTGATAGAAATCTCTAATATTGGGAAGAGTCTATGTCCTCCTCTCTGTACGAGTTCCCATTTTGTTATAAGAGAGAAAATAGTGGGGAAAAATATGGAATGGAATGCAGTGGGGGGAAAAAAACCACAGAAGTTCCCTGTGGATGGGCTCTAGCAGGAGTCTGAAAGCTTGGAAAACTAAACCTCTGGTCTCGGTGACAGGCCCAGATAGGATCCTGGGGGAAAAAAAAGTTCCTAAATAACATTCCTGCTTTACATGTTTGAAAGTCACCTTGTGGTGAGATGGGCGGCAAACAAATTTTAAAAATAAATACAAATAAATAAACAGCAGGGAAAGAAATCCATTCTGCATAAGTAGAGAAGGAGGCGAGGAATAAAATTCAATTTTTGTGTAATGGGTACAGCTTAGGTATACAGTAGTTATTCTATTACACAGGCATTAAGGCTATTTGCATCTGCCCATTCTCTCTAACCATCCCTTCTTCATCTCTGTTCTTGCACTAGTAATTAGGTGGCAGTCCTAATTTTGTACTAAATTAGTTAATAGGTAGGAAACATGTTGAACACACTGAACTTCCTTCCAAGTAAATGTAGAAGTGTGCTGTAAGTGTTTCCTTTGGGAACTTTGTTTCAGGTTTGAATAGTAATTTAGAAACAAGAGTAGATCCTTGTTTTCTGATTATTTTACATAAGCTTACGTAGTATAAAGAGCATCACTACTTGTGGCCAGTGTTTTAGCACTTCCAGGAAGGTATGCAGATCCAGGGATGACCTCTCTTTTCACGTCAGATGATGCTGTAGCTGGAGGCTTGTGAAAGTGAGGGATGGTAATTTTCTCCTCTATTTTCTATTGATTGGGGAACAGAGGTTCATTGTAGTGAAAACAGTTTCTGAAATAGCTTGGTTTCATTTTCTTGTGCTTGACAGAAAAAAAATATCCAAATGTCTTACCTCTCTTCTAGTCACTCTCTCAAACTCATGGGACTACACTGGAGGATGGGACCAACATATAGTCATTCTGGGATATTATCAGTAGTCTTCCAAAGAATCGAAACACTGAGAGTTGAAAAAAAACTCTAGAGCAAATGTATATCTTTTTTACTTCTTTAAAAGGGAGGGTTGATGCAAATTTTTGCAGAGTAGGGGTGGGAAACAATAGGTTATTGGTTGGAAATAGAATGTAATGGCTGCTAACCAAATCAAAGCAACACATGTGGAAGCATGGCTGGGATTCTAAATGTCTTGAGGTTTTGAACCTCTGGATCTATATATCCTGGCCTCACCTCCTACCTTGGTAGGAGATCATTACTGCTGCCACAGGACATCTCAACTACTGTCCTTCATCTATTCAATCTGTGAAAGATAAGGCGCCCAGAACTAGCTTTGCTCTTCTATTTGTTAAGAGATAAAATCAGAAAAAAACAAAGATATTTTATAATACAACCGCCTGGGTTTATACACATAAAGGTGTATAGCTAGAGATTTCAGTGCTTCCTTCCTTAATTTGAGCTCCATCTCATAGGGGATAAATGAAATCAAATATATATATATATTTTAAAAAAATGAACTCAAAATATAGTACCTGGGCCCTGATTTATAAAGAATGTATGCAATGGTCTAAACCAGATGTCAAACTGCCGGCATGCGTGCTGGTTGCATCATGTGGAGGCTGCGCCCGCCCCAGTTCCTGCAATGCAAAAAAACCACATCACGTGACACAGCAAGTTTGACACCCATGGTCTAAACAGACCATATGACAGTGATTGTCTGCTGTAATTAAGGATGCAGATTTTAAGCTCATAAAAGAAGAGAAATCTTCTGGAAAACAGTCTTACAGAATGCCCTACTTGCTCAGAAAAATAGGGATAAGAGAAAAGAAAGCTTAACACAAAGCCTAATTTTTCTGAAGTTTTTACCTATTACTTAGAGACCATTTAATCCCAAAGCAAAGTCTTTCTTTATTCTGGATCTCTTCTGACTTATTTAATGTAATGCCAGACATTTATCAGAGGTGCTGAGGGTAGCAGGCACAGCAACTTATTTTCCCCTGGAGATTTCCATCTCTCTTTAAAAGATTGAAATCTAAAAATAGCAAATATGCAAGTGAAGACCAGTCTTTAGATTGGCAGGGAAGTTACAGTATTGTGAATGCAGACTGGCTATTGTAAAAACACATATACCTTTCCTTCCTTCCTTCCTTCCTTCCTTCCTTCCTTCCTTCCTTCCTTCCTTCCTTCCTTCCTTCCTTCCTTCCTTCCTTCCTTCCTTCCTTCCTTCCTTCTCTCCCTCCCTCTCTCCCTCCCTTTGCAAATCAAGAAGGCAGAACTCAGCAACTTAATGAAGTAGGCAACCACTGTATTTTATAAATGGGAAAAGGGCTGAGACACAGAAACCTCCTCAAACATCTGTAGATGTGCTCAAAGTGTTTATTTCATACCTAAAAACAAGTTATGGCACTTTATCCACTTTATCCAATACGCTACCAAAAGTTTGTATCTTTGCAGAAGTGCTTGTTTTTCCTTGATTTTTGCATGTGCAACTTTGGGATATTTTACTGAATCCTTCCAGAAATGTCTTTCTTTTCACTTGGTACTATAAAATGAATCACTTAATTCTCTCCATCTAGGACTAATTTTAGAGATGCATCTCCCAGGGAAGCAATAATTTGTTTTACTGGAGTAAAACAGCTTTTGGTTACAATAATAATGCCCAAAAGTACAGCAATCCGGGAAATACACAGGTTGCTATGGGAATTCCCCCCTCCCCCATAATCAAAGTTGTCTGACATAGAGATGTTTGTGTCAAGAAGAAACATTGAAGAAAATAACCCA